>NW_012267306.1:2151260-2226898 GCF_000151885.1 Dipodomys ordii
TTCCTTCCTTCCTTCCTTCCTTCCTTCCTTCCTTCCTTCCTTCCTTCCTTCCTTCCTTCCTTCCTTCCTTCCTAATTTTCTTCTTCTCTACCTTCCTTCCTTCCTTCTTTCTGTGTGGTACTGGGTTTGACTTTAGACCTTTGCATTTGCTAGGTCAGAATCATGCCCTAGCCTATTGTTTCTTTTAACTATTGTTTGATTAGGGTTTTCCATTTTGTCCAGGCCAGCCTGGATGGAGATCCTTCTATTTATGCTTCCTATGTAGCTGGGATGTATACTGCTATGCTCAGCTTGTTATTGGTTGAGATAACTTGTCAAGTTTTTGCCTAGGCTGGCCTTCAACCACGGACCTTCCAATTGCTGCCTCTTGAGTAGCTGGGATTATGTGAATGAACCACTATACCTGGTTCTTTTTTATTTTATTTTTAACAATATAGAAGTTTTATTAAAGCCTGAAAAGATTTGGAACACCAACCAATAGACACAGGGAATATTCTTCTATTTACATGTTACAAATATATTCTTATGATGGTCTGGTTGTTAAGAAAAACCTTGTGAATTCCAAAAGGGCCTTTATATAACATTTCCAGAGTGCTATATGTAACATGAATAGTTATCTTTTACAGTAAACACATGATACAATATTCTAAGCTTAGTAGTGAGATACCTAATTTTATGTATTCTTCATCCCCAACTTGAAGTGCAATAGGTAGGTCCAGTATCATTAGGCAGCAAAAAGGGGCAAAAACAAATATAGAAGTAGGTATAAAGTTGCAGACTAGGAAAAATTCCCTGGCTCATCAAGAGTAGAAAAAAAATGGAGTAACCAATTACAGAGAGGAAATGTTCAGGTGGCCACCTTATGGGAACTGTGAACAGAAATTAGATATCTAGGGTTACCACTAACCACTCAACTGTCTTATTTCAATGACAAGAATTTTAATGGTCTTAAGCAAAACAATTTTACATTGACATATTATTTTTTATTACCCTCTACCATTTAGAGAAAACAGGAAATTATGAAGAAAGCAATTATAGAGATACTTTTATTAAATTTTTTTCTGTAGTTAGATTCACCTGCACAGTCTTTACTTATTTTGAATTTCTGTACTATATTTTCTTATTTAGAGACATCTTGTAACTAATTAATTTATTTATTAAATGTTGATCAAGATACCTCTGGTTTCAAGGCTTGAGCACTGAGCTATGCTTCCAATACTTTCTTATCCTGACTGAATTTGGGCTAGGTCTTACTTATTGTGGGGCATGCACCTAACTTGTGATTTTTCTATTTTTCACCACAGGTAGAAGACAGGTATGTGTTGTTATGTCCTGCTTCTTCTGTTCAGACAGTCTTATGAACTTTTTACCAAGGCTGGTTGCAATCAAATCCTCCTTATCTTAGTCTTCCACACCTATCCAAGGATAGGTGTGCATACCATGCTTAGCTATTGATTGAAAGAGGGACTGAATTGGACGAGTCTTTCTCATCTCAGTTTACAAATGGCTAGAATTATAGGCATAAGGATGGGTGCTTAAGGATAACATTTTAGGGCTTGTGGGTCATTGCCTTTCAAGAATTGTTGTTTTCCATTAGTAGCTATTATTTACTGAGTGTTTACTGTAGGCTAGACATACTACAGGTATTATAGAATCAGTATAGGCTCTAGACATACTACAGATATTATAGAATCAGTATAGGCTCAGAGAGTTTAGGTAAAATATGAGAGGTCATACAATGACTTGAAGCAAAGCTGGCTCCATATTCTGTACTCACTATCAGCATGCTGCTTTCCACCTACCAGTTTTCATTGTAGTTTTCTATCGTTTTCCTTACAGTGCTGCAGGCCAGATATTCATGTTGAAACCAACCAGGCATTTTCCTCTTGCCTTCTTTGAGCATTTTCTTGGGCTGTATGTGACAGGCCTGTCTGTTTGTGGGGGCAGGGGAGGTCCTAAATAGGTTGATAACCAGAGAACTCTGGAAGCTTCTGGTCTATTAGCAGCCTCTGCCTTCTAACTTTGAGATGCTGTTTGGAAGGAGTGGCAATGTCATGGGTCATCTATGTTCACAGGAGAATTCTGGAGTCTCCTGTTCCTCATCCTTTCCTTTACTTGCTGATGTAGTCATCTTTGAACTTTAGAGCCTCCCAGAACAATCCTGCTTAGTTGGCTTCCAGAAGAATACCAGATGAAGTGATCTGGAGTTTGGAATTTTGTAGTAGAGACAGGAGAAGAGATAAATCTTTTACCTTGCATTAGGACAGTAAGTAAAAAAATGACGATTCAAGGGGAAAAGGGAATAGGAAATACACTTCTACCCACTGAGTAGAGACCTACTACCTACCCTCTTCTTTTTTTTCAAGGACATATTATATTGGGAATAATTTTTGCAAAAGAAAGAAAAATTCCTGGGAATGTGGCTGACCTGTGCTCTGAAATCTGGAAAACTTATATCAGAGTTGATTCTTATGATGTAGTGCCTTTTCTATTGGTTTGAATAGAAGCATTCTGACAGTAAGAATCAACAAAAGGGAAATTCATCATGAAGTATATTATAACGTAATAGTTCTTCCCCTCTTTGTTTTCCTTCTTTCCTTCCTCTTCTTTCCTTTTAAATTAAGAATCTACTATATATGAGTCTGATGGTGTCTAAAGAGGTAAAGATAAATCAGATGGGATCTTACAATATGCTAATAATCTCTCCTCATTATATTCTGATTAATATAGTAATCAGGGAAACTGGACCTAAGATAAGCACAAGTATAATGCTATTGAAGTTAAATTTTCAATATTTTATTTATAATCAGACATTTACATGGACAATTGTCAGTGCTAAATTATTTTAACAAAAAAATCATCATTGCGGAGGGGGAGGGTGGAGGATGGGAAGGGATGGGAAGGGGAAACAAAGGAGTAGGCTACAATGCTTGATAAGAAATGTACTCATTATCTTGCCCATGTAATTGTAACCCCTCTCTACAGTATTTTCACAATAAAAAAATAAAAATAAAAAAATAAAAAAACATCACTGCTACTAAAATAACAAATATTCTTTAAAAGTAGTTGGGATGAGTACATAGAGAAATAATTTGTGCTGGATTTCCACATAACAAAGTTACATTTGGAATGTTTGAACACAGAATGAGGGGAGAAAAACAGAGACTTCTGAGAGTCAGGAAGAGTGAGATTATAGGGTAAACAGCAATAGTAAGAATACTAGTTAACCTTATATAGTAGCTACTCAGTGCCAAGCACTATTACAATTTTTGAACAGTTTTATTTTAACTCCAGTATTCCTCCTAACACCCATGTAAGTGAAACACCTTTGCCATCTTACATACAAGGGAGGTGAAGAACAGAGAGTTAATTCACTAAGAGCCACATAGCTAGGAGGGAGTCAATTTGGAATTAAAATTCAGACAATCTAGCTCTTGAATATATGCTTTGTACCAACCTTGCTATAAACAAAGTCAAGAGAGGGAACAGCTGTTCAGTAGCAAATAAAAAAGGGCCCAGTTTGATGCAAGCTAGAGGTTGGTGTGGAGGGGACTGTGGGAAACAAATTGAAAAGGCAATTGGGGGCCACATTATAAAAGGTCCCAGGAGGATATGAGTCTGAATTTCCTTTGGCAGATAAGGGGGAGCTATTGAGGGTTTCTAAGCAGAGGAGTGCTGTGATCTAAGCTGTGCTGCAGAATGTTCAGGCTGAAGCACTGGAAAATGAGGAGAGATGAGGCAGGGAGAGAAGTTAGGGGCTGACTGTGACAGTCATGTGGAAAGAAGCTCAGTTGACAGTAGTGAGAGTTATTAAAATGAGGAGGGTGTACAGAGCCTGAGAACTTATTAGACACTGCAAACTTGAGATAACCTTCAACCTATGACAGGCAGTGGTCACAAAGGGTTAAGTGAATGTGCCTGCTATGGAAATTTCTTGGGCATTAACATTTTCCACTTTTCTTCCGTTGTATCGAATGCCCTTGTGATGGGAGAAAAAGAACAAACATCAAAAGTACCTTTTAACTTCACAATTCTTTCTAAATTTCTTTAAACTTATAGGCTATACTGCTGATTTGCAGACTTCAAAGTACACAGAAGGATCAGGGTCAGATTGAAAAATTATTTCTTACAGTGTGATAAAATATGCATGGGAATCCTATGACCTGCCACTGAAATTATTTATGTGCCAATGCAACTTTGTCACATTAATTGCACAGTTTAGTGCTTTTATACCCCATTAGTAGTTTTGTAACTGTATATTCTGATAAATAATTTTTACTTATTATGTTTGCTCTGCTTTACTAGGTCTAGATATTGCTTATTGAATAAAAATGCATCTTTTTGGAGGATTTATGGCAAGAAGAAACTGAGATGTGTTCTAGTGGATAATTGTTGGCTCTTTGTAGCTGACTTGCTGTCAGTTTAAGATTTTCTTTTAACCTTTATTACCTATGAGATTACTATCTTAATCTATAGATGACATCTTCACACTGTGGTTTTAAAATTCTTTTTAAGATACGATGACTCCTCTTCTTCCTTCAATTTGGAGAAATGGAAATAAGAGAACTAGCTCAAACCACCCCCACCCCAATCTCACTACCTTTTCCTATATTTGCTAGATTCCTTATTAATAATAACATCAGAATCTTTATGTTTTTCTGGATTAAAATTTTATTCATGTTCAGATTGATGGAAAATGTGTCCCTTGGCTATACTGAACATTGTTCTGTAGTTTTTGAACAATGGTTATCTGCAGTTTTCCTTAGATTGGAACTCTGATCAAGTTAGTAAGACAGTGGGTTCTATTTAATTCTTGGGTATGTGCACCTACGCAGTTATTAATAGTGTCCTTGACTTGTTCTGAGGATTAAGGCAGTTAGTGAAAAGGTAGATGAATCTTCCCAGGGCTACTGGAACTGTACTGTGTAGGGGAAATCACTGGGGGACATTTTTTTGGGGGGGTCCTGTCATGGGGCCTGAATTCTGGGCCTGGGCGCTGTCACTCAGCTCTTCAGCTCAAGGCTAGCGCTCTACCGCTTGAGCCACAGCACCACTTCCGGCTTTTTTCTTTTTGCTTCTGTGGTGCTGAGGAATCGAACCCAGTGCCTTGAGCATGCAAGGCAAGCGCTCTGCTCTACCACTGAACCACCTTCTCAGCCCACTGGGGGACATTTTTAAAGGACAGAAGATAAACAATAGGACTAGGGTAAGGCTTGCAGTTTTGTAATTCTAATCAGACCACACTGTGAGCAGTCTGAGCTAGGACCCAACCTTTGTAATTCTACTTCCTAATTGTGTCACCGTGCAAGTCATTTAATAATTGCTTTTATTTCATTTTCCTCAGTTGCTGTACATCACAGGGAGTCTTAGAACATTAAATGAGAAATTGTATGAAAAAGCTTAGCATTAGGACATAGGATGACCCATTGCAACAATGATACCCACAAGACAGTAGACTGGAAATGAACTTTACAACATAGGTGGGGGTGGGGAGGAGTGAGGGAGTTGAAGTGGGGGAGGGAAGAGATAGTGGGAGAACAACAAGGGAAGGGCTAACAATGCTCCACAAGAAATTTACTCATTTTCTTGATCCATTCATCTATTGAGGGGCATCTGGGTTGGTTCCATATCTTAGTTATGGTAAATAATGCTGTAATATACATAGTTGTGCTGGTCTTGTTTGTGATCATTTGGGTAAATGCCCAAAAGTGGGATAGCAATGTCATAGGGGACCTCTAGGTAGAGTCTTTTAAGGAACCTCCATACTACTTTCCAAAGTGGTTGAACAAGTTTACACTCCCACCAACAATGCAGTAGGGTTCCCTTCTGTCCACATCTCCTCTAGCATCTGTTGTTATTAGAGTTCTTGATTATAGCCATTCTAACTGGGGTGAGGTAGTATTTCAATGTTGTTTTGGTTTTGATTTCTTTTATGGCTACAGAGATTGAGCATTTCTTCATGTGTCTATTGGCCATTATTATTTCCTCTTCAGAGAAGAAAATGTGGTATATATACACAATAGAATTCTATACCTCCATCAGAAAGAATGACATTGCCCCATTTGTTAGGAAATGGAAAGACTTGGAAAAATTATATTAAGTGAAGTAAGCCAGGCCCAAAAACATAGGTCCCATGGTTTCCCTTATTTGCAATAACTAGTATATATCTGAGACAAACAGAAAAGGTCAGATAAGATGATGTTAAGTGAAATGAACCCAAAGATAAGGACAGAAGTGTTTTTTCTTTCTTGCTATTGTTTCTAACGTATCTATAAGGTACCACATGATATTTTTGTTGCTTTGTATGTCCCACCCCCACAGTATAACTCCTGTTTTCACTGTATTTGATGTTATTATAATTTGGAGAGGGGGAGGGAATAATGCTTAATAAAGTGATGGCTGAATAGCTACCATTATTTACCATTTGAATCTCTAGGTAGAGTGTAATTTTGAGGCCTTGTTGAGATGTCAAAATTGATTCATGGTGACTATATCTCACTTTAGAGCACAAGTACTTGGTTGTAGTCCAGTCTATTCTGTGTATCACTGTAGGACAACAGACAGGCCATATTATCTCCTTTTGATGGATTTCATTAGCAAAATAAGAGGGTTGTGTCAGAGATTTGTGAAATTTCTTTCACTTTGAACTTGTCCTTCTATAACCATTCAGTAGAATACAAACTTTTGATGTAGGATAAACTATGTTCTCTATTTCATTTCTTCTATCTTTAAATTTATGTGATTTAAATTTGGTTTAGAAGATCACTAATAACTTTCCATGCTGCCCATATGTTCCTTATTGTTTTGATGGAATTATAGAGGACTGTTAGGGCTACAAATTGAATCTATAGACAATTCTGAAGTATTAAGAAAAGCTCAATCAGGACATTAGAGAAACTCCTATGTAGCTAAAGATGAAACTTACCCTGGGCTGCTTTTTAAATTATCATAGCTGAGACAATATAAATATGATAGTTTATAAAATAATTCAAAATGTTTCCCCAGTTATTTTGATAATTGGAGAGCTTGTCTCTCAAATTCAATCTCATAGAAAAAGCATCCTCAGATACTCCAATCTCAACTACCAGTGTGTTTTGGAAAAATATTAAGTTATTTAACATAGTAGAGGTATCAGATATAAGCACTATCACCAAAGGGAAGAGATCTTTATTAAGGGAATAAATTGCAACCTAAACAGACATTTGGAAAAAATGGCTATTATTGAACAACATTTGTTAGTTATGAAAACTTTTTTGTAGCAACATTATCAGCTGTAGGGTATAAACATGACTTTGTTGCAGAACATTGAAAATGATAGATAGGGAGTTGATTTTTATTAATATGGAAATATTCCTGTCTGATTCCCAAAAGGTTTTGAAGTAGCTGGAAGCATTGTTAAAAATGCAGCACTGATAAAGAAATAGTGAGGTGGCTCTGTCCTACACTGTCAATAAGAATGAAAATGTGTATATTACTTTCTGAGAAGCTAGTTGGCAACATTTCTTTTTATTTTCAGATTTATTGATGTATAATTGACAAATAAATTTGTATTCACTTATGTTGTATAACATAAGGATTAGATAAAAAAATATACCACAAAAGGGAGAGAGGAAAATTACTTACCATAAACTAATTAACACATCTATCTATCACCTCATGTAGTAACCATTTGTGTGTGTGTGTGTGTGTGTGTGTGTGTGTGTGTGTGTAATGAGAATAGTTAAGGTATTCTCTTAGTAAATTTCAGGTGTCTTTAAAACTATTGTTTTAGTCTTTGCTTCTATAAGTTATACTTTTAAGATTCACAAATAAGACAATCATAGAGTATTTGTCATTTCTATGGCTGTCTTATTTTACTTAACATAATGTCTTCCAAGTTTATTGTATATTATTGAAACTTGCTAGATTTTTATATAATATATTATAACCAACTTTATCCATTCATTCATTGATGATGAGAAATTGTGTTATTTCATCTGCTAGGACTATCCTAGACATATACCAATTATTACAAATGAGGGAAACCATGGTATCTATGTTCCTTTGGGTCTGGTTTACTTTACTTAGTCATTTTTTCCAAGTCTTTCCATTTCCTCACAAATGGGACAATGCCATTCTTTCTGATGGAAGTATAGAATTTCATTGTTTATATATATCACATTTTATTGATCCATTCATCTACTGAGGGGTATCTTGGTTGGTTCCATATCTTAGCTATGGTAAATAATACTGCAATAAACATGGTTGTGCTGGTAGCATTAACATAGCTTTGTTTGTGGTCATTTGGGTAAATGCCCAGAAGTGGGATTGCTGGGTCATAGGAGAGTTGTATGTTTAGTCTTTTGAGGAACCTCCACCCTACTTTCCAGAGTGGTTTACACTCCCACCAACAGTGTAGTAGCATTCCCTTTTGGCCACATCTCCTCCAGCATCTGTTGTTACTGGATTTCTTGATAATGGCCATTCTAACTGGGGTGAAGTGGAATCTCAATGTTATTTTGATTTGCAATTCTTTTATGGCCAGAGATGTTGAGCATTTCTGCAGGTGTCTATTGCCCATTCTTATTTCCTCTTCAGAGAAGTCTCTTTAGCCCACTTATTAATGGAGCCATTGTTTCTTTGAGTATTTGTTTTGTGGGGAATTTAATTTTTGAGTTCTAAGTATATTTTAGATATGTGGCCCCTGTCTGTTGTATGGCTAGTGAAAGTCTTCTCCCAGTCCATGGGCTTTCTATTGATCTTGCTAGCTATATCCTTTGCCATGCTCTGCAGTTTCATGCAATCCCATTTGTCCAAACTTTCTTTTATTTGTTGTGTTTCTGGGTCTTTATTAAGAAAATTTTGGCCTGTGCCAAGGAGCCCTAGAGTTTCTCCTATTCCTTCCTGTAATGTTTTTAGTGTTTCTGCTTTTACCTTGAGCTCTTTGATCCATTTGGAGTTGATTCTGGTACAGGGTGATATTTAAGGGTCTAACTTTAGTTTTCTACAGGTGTTTAACCAATTTTGCCAGTACCATTTACTGAAGAGGCTGTCTTTCTTCAATTCTAATTTTTTAGCTCCCTTATTGAAGATTAGGTGGGTATAGGTCTGTGGATTCATTTCTGGCTCTTCAGTTCTATTCCAATGGTACTCAGATCTTTTCTTGTGCCAGTACCAATCTGTTTTTATTACTATAGCTTTATAGTAGAGTTTGAAGTTTGGTATTGATATTCCTCCAGTGCTGTTCTTTCTGCTAAAGATTTTTTCTGCTATTTGGGGTCTTTCATTATTTCATATGAATTTTTGGATTGCTTTTTCTATTTCATTGAAGAAAGAAGTTGGGATATTGATGGGTATTACATTGAATTTGCAGATAGCCTTTGGCAATGTTGCCACTTTCACAATGTTGATCCTCCCAATCCAGGAGCATGGTTGGTTTTTCCATTTCCTTAGTTCTGCTTTAATTTCCTTTTTCAGGTTTTTAAAGTTTTCATTATAGAGGTCCCTCACTTCTTTGTTTAAATTAATTCCTAAGTATTTTATATTTTGGGGGGCTATTGCTTTCCTGATTGCTAAAGACCTTTTTATATACTTGTTAGCCATTTCTTTGTCTTTGGAAAATGTCTATTCACGTCCATTTTCCCATTTTTATTTGGGTTAGTTTTTTCCTTGCTAATGAGTTGTGTGAATTCTTCATATATTTTTAGATACAATTTCTCCCATTCCACACATCATCTTTTCACTTTGGTGTTTCCTTTGTTGTAAGAATCTTTTTAGTATAAGATTTACAAAGTCATGCTTGCTTAATTTCCTTTCTTTTCTTATCTGTACCTTTTGGGTCATATGCCAAAATACTTGTTCTACCCCTAGTACCTGATGGGGTTGTTACTTAAGACTATTGGCTCGGGTATAAATTAGTAGACTCAATCATGGTGAGCCATTTACTACAAGGCAATGTTTGAGCAGGATGGCTGGCAAAATGTATGCACATTTGGTGCTGTGCCTGCATCCTAACTCCTTTGTGGTGTTAGTCAATTTCTACCTTCCTATCCCATATCATTTTGACTTTGTATCTTGCTACCTTTACTGAGTTCATTTATTAGTTCTAACAATATTTTTTTCTTTTTATAGTATATGAGTGCTTATTTCTTTTTAGTTTGGACTTCTTTCCCTCTGTCCTTAGTTTCTTTCTTTCCTTCTCTATTTATCCTGTTAAAACTTTGAATAGTATACTGAATAAAAATGGTAAAAGCAGGTATCTTTGCTTTGTTCTTGATCTTAGAGGAAAAGTTTTAGTTCTGTTACTGGTGTGAAGTATATCTGACTAGTCAGAAAGTGTAGATTATATGGTAGTTTTCCTTTAAAATTCGCTGGGACTTCTTTGTGGTTTAATGTATGATCTATCTTGGTAAATATCCCATTATATTTGCGAAGATTCTGAATTACTCTGACAAAATACTTGACCTGAACAACTTAAAGGAGGAAATATTGATTTCACTCATTGTTTCAGAGGGCTTGGTATCTGATTTCTTGGCCCCATGTACTTGGGTAGAACATCATGGTGGTGGGAACCTGTAGTGGAAGAGATCCTTTAACTCATAGAGGACAGGAAGCAGGAAGTAAGACAATAACCAAGGACCAGGTATAACCATCAAGAGCACACTGCCATGTGACACTTCCTCCAGATAGGCCTCCCAAAGTTTCTATAACCTTCCAAAATAGTGTCATCAGCTATGAGCCAAAACCCCAATATATGAGCCTTTTTTTGGGGGGGATACTTCATACCCATACCATAACCATGTATACAACCTTGTTGGGTAGAATGTTCTGTAGGTATCTGTTATTTGTAGTTTGCTTGTTATGTGGTAAAGTGTTCTTTTTCCTTACTGTCCTAGTCTGTTTGTAGATAGAATATTTAAGTCTGGGTAATTTTGTGTGTGTGTGTGCATGTGCGTGTGTGTGTGTGTGTGTGTGTGTGTGTGTGTGTGTGTGTGTGTGTGTGTGTGTTGGTCCTGGGGCTTGAACTCAGGGCCTGCATGCTGCCCCTGAAAATTTTTCTTAAGGCTAACACTCCACCACTTGAACCACAGCTCTACTTTAGGCTTTTTTGGTGCTTAATTGTAGATAAAGTCACATTGATGTTTATCCCTGAGCTGGCTTCCAACCACAATCATCAGATCTCAGCCTCCCAAGTCCCTAGAATTAGAGATGTGAGCTACTGGTGCAAGTGTTGTTTGGGTAACTTATAAAAACTCAGAAATGTAGTTTTTCCTAGTTCTGAAAGCTGAGAAGCCTAAGATTAAGGTGTAAGTTCTGATGGTCTTTTTCTCTGGAAAAGGTAGAAAGTCATAAAGATAATAAGATGAACTTACCCTTTTATAGCAACAGTAAGCTAACCAATGAGTTCAGAGCCTTTATGTCTAATCATCTCTTAAATGTTCCACCTCTGAATGTTATAATGACAAGAAATTTCAACATGTGTATTGGAGGAGACAAACATTCAAATATAGAACTTACTTATTTTTTGTTAGGTTGTATTATCTGTTATTGATAAGAGGCTACTGAAGTTTCCAGTTACTATTTTAGAACTATCTAAATTTCCCCTCAATTTTGCCAGATTTTTTTTTGTTGATGGCCTATTGTTTGGTGCATAAACAAATGTTTATAATTGTTATGGCTTTTGGTATATTGAACATTTTAAAGTATATAATGTTCATTTTTAATTTATTTAAAATCCATTTTGTCTTATAGCATTACCCCTGAGGCTCCCTTTTTACTACCATTCATATGGCATATCTTTTGCCATCTTGTCACTTTCAATCTGTTTGAATACTTGAATCTAAATTTAGTTTCTTATAGGCAACACATGGATAAAGTCTTAAAGTAAATTCTTCAAAATTTTCTGATTTTTGATTAGATATTTTAACCCATTTGCATTTAAAGTCATCACTGAGAAAAGGAACCGACTTCTGTCACTTTTTTCTCTTGTTTTCAATATGTGTTAAAGCTTTCTTGTCCTTCATTTCCTTCATTATTGACTACTTTTGTGTTTGTTTTTTCAGTGAAAGTTCTTTCTCCTTGCCTTTTAGTTATATTTTTATGCCAGTTTTCCTGTGACAACCTATAGGGATTACATTTTTCACATCCTGGAATAGTTTATATGTTAGATATCCCCTGAAACATTCATTTGAAAAAGGCTTGGGTCCCATTGTAGTGATTCCAAGATGGTGTAGATTTTTAAAATGTGGTGCCTACTGGGAGGTTTTTAGGCCAATTGTGGGCATGTCCTCTAAAGGACTAAGGTAGCTCTTTTGTGCCCCTTGGTAGTTCTCATGAGAGAGTTTTTACAAAGCCCAAATACTGGCCTGGGAAATCCTCAAAGCAGTTTTATAACAGATATGAGAAGTGGGATGGGGCAATTTTTAGCGATGACAGGAGGTTTCCCACATGATTAGAACCAGCAATCAGTGATCACAGCACAAATCCAGGACGTTTGAAGGATGAAGGGCTTTTCCTTTGCCTGCTTTAGTTCCCACAAGTTTCCTGCAGTATGTTTCAGAAACTTGCTTTTAGGCGATAAAAGCTAGGTAGATGCTAGTGTGCTGAAGTAACATTGATTGAAATTAATTTAAAATTTACTGTCTACTTCTTTTGGAAGCTTTCGACAGATTTCCAAAATAATTACATCATATTCTGTCTGCCTAGGTGAAGAGACAGATGTCTAGTACTTTCTACTCTGCCATCTTCTTGGGCTCCCTTTGGTGTTCACATTATTTACTAAAAAATATGATAAAAAAGTATACAGCATTTTCTTTTCTTGTTTTTTTCTAGGCCTGGGCGCTGTCCCTCAGCTCTTCAGCTCAAGGCTAGCACTCTACCACTTGAGCCATAGTGCCACTTCCGGCTTTTTTTCCCCCTGCTTATGTGGTACTGAGGAATCGAACACAGGGCCTCATGCATGCAGTGGCTCTACCACTGAGCCATCTTCTCAGCCCCCAGCATTTTCTTTAAGCTGTTGAAAAGATTGTGCAAACTTTTCTAAGTAAAAAGAGAAGTTTCTTTTAACTATATGATGATTCCTTCATTTTTTGTTTTGAAACTACTCAAAATTCTATGTCCACAAGAAGATTTGCACATGGATGTTTATAGTACTACTTATTTCATTTCCTGCTTTATTTTTTGATTAATGAAATTGTATTTATAGTATATAAAATAATATTTTAAAATACATATACATTGTGGAATGAGTAAGTCAAGCTAATTAGTATATACAGTACCTGTCATACATATTATTTATTTGTGGTTAGAACACAAAAATCTGCTTTATTAGCATTTTTAAGTATATAATACATTGTTACTGTTAGGGTAGTTTTATTTATAAAGATTAACATAAGTGTTCACAGTGGTCTATCTATCATAGCCAAAAAGTACAAATAACCCAAAGTTTATCAATTGGGGAATGAATTTATTAAATGTATATCTACACAATGGAATACTATTTAGCAACAAAAGGGAGGAGATTACTAATGCATGCTACAGCATTGATGAGCCTCAGAAATGTGCTAAGAGAAAGAAGCTAGATGTAATAGACCACATATTTTATGAATCTTGCATTATGTAGGTGTCCATAGCTATAACAAATACCTGGTATAATCAACTTTTAAGGAGGAAAAATTTGTTTTGGCTCACAGTTTCAGAGATCTGAGTCCATGATTGTCAGGTTTTGTTGTTTTCTGACCTGTGGTAAGACAGAACATCATGGGAGAGAGCACAGGAAGCAAAGAGAAAGAGAAAGGTCAAAGGTCCTGTAAGGATACATCCCCAAAGACCTAACTTTCTTCCATTAGTCCCCACCTGTTGCTGTTCACACAGTGAGACCTGAGAATTCAGTACCTATTAGGAAGAAAGTGGACCACACCATGCAGGTATGGACAAAGTTTATTAAAACATCATATGTTTATATATAGCATAGGTACATAGAAAGTAAATCTGCAGTCATGGGACAGTCATGGTACAGAAAGTTAACCTTAAAATTTTCCAGGAATGCAGACAATGAGAGTTAACAACTTTTAATCAGTGAGCAGGAAGAGTTGTCAACAAAGATGGAGCAGCTCCATGTGATTAAAGATAATAAGGAGAAAGCAAGGTGCAGGAGGGCTCCATTATAAAACACAAAAGGAATCTCGAGGCATTGTTCCACAGAATTATTCAGAGGAGCACGAAGGGCACTTTCCCCATGTCCTCTACCAAGGTCGTGGCCTAGCATCCAGACCTTTTTCCAGATAGGGAAAGAGCTTCCTCCTTCCATCCTGGAGGCTACAGCTGAGTACTCCAACTTTTGCCAGGTTTATGGAGGAGTTTTCTCCTCGACTGTCAGTATACATCCTCACACAGCACACCAATCCTCAGGTGAGATCATGCAAGTCTGTGTCTCTGAACACCCATCCTTTAAAGGTTCTACTACCTCACAATAGCACCATCCATTTACCTGAGCTATCTAAAGAGGCAAATTTGTGAAACTAGAAGTGGATTAGTGGTTGCCAGGGCCTGAAGGTAGAATGGGAAATAACTGCAAATGGACATGAGGGGTCTCACTGTGGTTATGAATGTTGTCTAAAACAGAATTATGGTGACAGATGTACAGCTTGGTGAAATTACTGAAAAAAGGGCCTTCAAATGTACACTTAAAATTGGTGAACTTTTTGTTATGCAGTTTAAATACAGTTTGAAAAGACCATCATGGTATTGGATCAGTAAAAAGCCATCTAATAAGTGAATTATGAGTAATATCTAAAGAGAATATATACAAAGAGTAGATGTTTTGTGTGTGGACAAGAAACTACATGCTCTTTACTTATTCCATAGCAGAGAAACCTTTTGTTTTAGCTATATTCAATAATCTATAAAGAAAAATTGAACCTAAAATTGTTTAAAATGACTCTAGGTTGCTTTTGTTATCTAGCAAGTGTTTGAGGTTTCACTTAATATAAGCTCCCTCGTTGCCACTCATGTCACAGGAGTTGCAGTGCTTATTAACTCTGTTGGATGTTTCCTGTTCTGGTTGAGAACATATCCCTGGGCTCTTGCTTGGGGAAGGGCTTTCTTTGATACGGAAAGAATTTTCCTTGCACTTTTTGGTCCATGTGACTGTTCCAATGGAAGATTCTCCCTTAGGGAGTAGTGTTCTTCAGATGGAAAAAGTCCTTGCTCAGTAGTTCTTTACTTCAGTTGATAGTGAAGTTAGTTAGAAAAAAAAGCCTACTGAGTACTTAGATAGTTTATCAATAGAACAAGTCATCCTTAGTCTCTGTTGATGAAACTAAAAACATCAGAGGACCCAGGCAATGAAAAAGGCATAAAACAGCAGCAGCAGCAGCATAAAACCACCCAAAACAGACTGGGCCTTCTGTCTCTGAGACACTATGAGAGCTTGAGTTACCTAAGGTGTGGCTTTGGCCCTCCTCCCTGACTTCCTGTTACAATTGCCTAACTATAGGATTTCCTCTGCTCTGCAAACACTGGTGGTGTTTTTTTTTTTTTTTTGTGGTTGCATCCAATGCTGCTCTGCAATGTAACAAGAGATCCTAATTTGAACAGCACAGATTGATTTTACTGATGTTACAGATGGACTGAGGTGGGGAGGGGGAAGGTAAGTGATCCTTTCATGCTTGGATCCTTTAATGAGATGACATTTCAGCTCTAGGGAGGATGACAACTGCTACCAGGAAAGCACAGAAATAGAACTACTTTTACAAAGGAAAAAGGGAGAATCTGCTACAGATTTAATATTTAACCACTTTTAAAGCCAAAGTTTATTCTTGCTGTAGGTTTATGCTCCTGATTTGTAAGGGCTAACTTTACTACACTTAAGAGTAGTGCAGACCAGCCTGGCACCAGTGGCTCACGCCAGTAATCCTAGCTACTCAGGAGGCTGAGATCTGAGGATCACGGTTCAAAGCCAGCCCGGGCAGGAGAGACCGTGAGACTCTTTATCTCCAATAAACCACTAGAAAACTGGAAGTGGCGCTGTGGCTCAATCAGTAGAGGCTCACCTTGAGCTGAAGAGCTGAGGGACAGCGGCCAAGCCCAGAGTTCAAGCCCCACAACCGACAAAAAAAAAAGAGTAGTGCAGGCCAGAAGACTGGACTCAGAAACAGTAAACATCCAGCAGGCAGGAGTTGGGAGCTGGCTTTTCAAATTTCTCCATGTAGCTTTTAAGGATTTTTGTTTTGGAGGGGAGGAAGCACTTCTCTTTGCCTTTAATGTTGTAAATATATGAGGAAACACTTCATTTCTTGTATTTCTCAATCATGGGTATTTCCTGTGGCCTCCTAGTGTGCGTCTAATGGCCTCTAACTGCCATTATCTGTGTTACCTGTTGAATATCCCACCCTCTGATCCTCTTGCTCTTTGGATGGAATTCTTCAAAGCATCCTCTTTCTTGTGTTTTTCTGTGGGACTAAGCCTCAGTGATGTACTCTGTTGTAGTTGGTTTAGCAGCTCACCTAATGTTGGCTGCTTTCCTTTCCTCTATTACTTCCTTCTTCCCTATGTATGTTTTCAGTACTGTCAAAACATACCCCAAAATCCTTTTTCTTAATGCCTGTTTCTGTAGAACTTGAGGCAAAGATAGCACTGAACATATTTTGATGGGTAAAGCCGAGAACAGGAAAAGTAGGAGCTCAAGTTTCTCCAGATAATTATCCCAACATAAGTGAGAAATGTGATGGGGTGAAGGAAGAAAGAAACAGATGCTCTGAGGGTGAAAGGCAAGGGTTTTGGTTTCAGATAAAATGCTATTGGTACTGCTTAAGGATCTAGAACATCCTAAATAAGGGAAGCAGTCTGTGCAAAACACATCGGTAGAAAATACAGACTATAAATTGTTTCCCAACATCTGTTTTCCCTACTTTGTTTTGGAACCTGATTCACCAAGTTTTAGTTATACATATGGTCACTTGACTAGAGACCACATTTTCCAGCTTAGCTAAAGACTAGTTTGGCTGATGAGATATGAGTAAGAGCAACCTGAGATGCCAATCTCATCTTGAAATTTCAGGTGAAAGAGAAACATCTGTTTCCTCTGAGTCACAATATTTTAGGGGTTTCATTACAGCAGCATGTGTGCCTTGCTAGGATGGTTAGATCATTACACTGAAGCCTATGAGGGACATTTGAAAGATTTGGATGTGTTTGCTGGAGCTCACAATTGTCTATATTTAAAAATCTCAGGAGGATATTCTTAGCAGAGGATCACAAAGGCTCAATAGCTATGTGCATATCATCATATAAAATGATGTTTATTGACTCCAAGAAATGGAAATGAGGCTTTTTGTTATTTTGCTTTTTTGGTTTTTTGTTTGTTTTCTCCTTTGTTGCTGTTTTTGATTTCTGTACCTTCTGTCTTGTATGTAAGCTTACCTGTTTGGGGGCAGGTAAAGGGGAGCACAGATATGGTGGGACAAAGGTGAATAAATGCAGTAGTGATACTCACTAGATACTGAATTAAAAATGAACTATGCAACTCATGGGAGAGGGGTTGAGAGGGAAAGACTGGGAGAAAACAAGGGTAATGGTGAAACTGTTCAAAAAGAAATGTACTCATTACCTGTCTTATGTAACTGTAACCCCTCTGTACATCACATTTACAATAACAATAAAAATAGATTTAAAAAAAGAATCTCAGATAGCCCTCCAAAATACTGGTAAATTGAATTTAGTAGCACATTAAAATTATTGTTCACTGTGATCAAGTGGAATTTATTCTAGGGGTGTAGGGATGGTTCGACACATTCAAATTTATAAATGTAATACACCATATTAGTAGAATGAAGGACAAAAATAATTTGTTCATCTAGTCAGATTCAGAAAATGTATTTGAAAGAATTGAACATTATGTCATGATAAGGAATGTACCTCAACATAATAAAGGCCCTAAATGACCAGCCCGCATATCTCATCATAGTTAGGTGAAAATTAAAAGATTTTTCTGCTAAGATTAGTATTAAGGCAAGGATGCATACTCTCCCCATTTATAGTCAGCATAGTACTGGAAGTCTTTGCAAAGTAGTTGTAGTAGAGAGAAAAAAAAGGCATCCAAATAGGAAAGGAAGTATTTCATTGCTGTTTGCTGATGACATGGTCCTATAATAAGGAAACTCCCAAATTCCACCCAAAATCATTGGCATTATGAAATACATTAAAGTCATGGGATACAAAATCAGCATGCAAAAATCAGTAGTATTTCTATACATTAGCAAAAATGACCCATGAAAGAAATCAATAAAGCAATCTCACTTATAGCAGTGACTAAAGAACTAAAACATTTGGCAATAAATTTAGCCAAGGAGGTAAAAGATCTCTACAATTAAAAACTGAAATGATGAAGGAAATTGAAGAGGACAGAAATAGCTGGAAGGATATCTCATAACCATGATTTGGATGACTTAATGAGAAAAATGTTTATAGTACCCAAAGTGATCTACAGATTGAATATCATCCCTACCAAAATGTCCGTAGAATTTTTTTTGAGAATCAGGAAAAATATTCAGAAAGTATTTTCAGTATGGCTTACTTTGCTATCTAAGGCTTGATCTACCTCAGAATCCAGATAGCCCTGTTGCTTGCTGGTCTCTGAGGAGTACATGGCTTTCTGTGGTGAGTAAATGGGAAATGTAGGGAAGAAGGGACATAGAGACTGGTGAGATAGTTCTTGGGATTGGTCACTCTTCCTGTGGCTAACACTTTTATCATAATATTTCCAACTTCTGAAAGTGTCAAAGCTGGCAGCTTTACCCTGTGTTCTGGAATAGTGAGAATATGCCTGGTGTGCTGAACCAGTGCAGGAAATCTGACCCTGTGCAGGGAAAGACCAGCAATTATGTTAGGCTCAGAGCCCCTCCTCATTGCTCACAAAAGGGCTCCTCCAGAGAGTTTGCGTTTATCACCATTACAAATGGATCACAGTCACCTCTCCTTGTCAAGCCCCCCCTACAGATGCTCAGAAGTAACTTTATTTAAAAGCAGAAGTTTGTATTGATCCCCAGACTCATATAGAGCCTTAGGGGCAAACTCTAGATGCTTCAAGTCTAACTTCTCAGACAATTTTCCCTAGGGATAAGCTGGGCTTTGGAACATAATTCTCCCCCAAAAAGAATGGTCGGGATTTCCTGTGTTTCTAGAACTGAGACTCCAGGTAAGCATGATTGGAGCTCAGGGGAAAAACCATGGGGTGAGGGTCAGGAAACATGACTGAGTTCTTGTTTTCCATGTTAAGTGAACCCAGGCAAATTTTTTTCTTGGAGACTTTACCAGGTTGACATCTTTATCTAAACAAATGTTAGTTAGTTATAGCTCATAACAATTTCAAAAGGACTGAAGAATGAACTAACATCTTTAAAAAAATCATGTTATTGCTCTAGCTTCTCTGAAGTTTGCAGACTTCTTTCTCCCTTGTTATAAGAGCTATCCATTTAAGGGGTACCATGAAGTTTCTCTAACTTTAAATTTAGACTTGGAAATGTTAAAAGCTGTGCAACCTGATCTGAATAGAAATGTGGTCACAAAGCTTGGAGGAAGTCAATGAAAACAGGATTTTAATATTTTAGAAGCCATTTCCTTTGCTGCATTGGAAATTTAAATAGAACAGTACAGGGGCATGGGAATTGGAAGCAGAACATGAAACCTGCCAGGACAGAGAAGCAAAACATACATGCTTCATTTCTCTGTCCATCATAAATAAAGAATTGTTAATGAACAGCTCAAAGAAGGAAAAACTACCTTTATGCCTTTTGATCTCAAGGAATAAGAGGTAAATTTATTTAGAAGCACAGGTAAAGGCTTGAATCAGGCAGTTTGGACCTAGCTATTGTGCTGTTCAGTGTTCATGTACTGAACCATGTTCTAGGAAATTGTCTGGAGTCTTTTGGTTCCATCAAATCACTTTCACACTCACATCTGTTCTCTATTATAAATCTGCTCATATTTGACCTCCCTCCCATTGGTCACTTTTTTTTTTACTGTAAAACCATTAGTATATTTATTTTCTTTTACTTTCCCATCCTTTCTATCCCTTGTAAATATGTATGAAATATAGCGACTACCCAGGAATACTCAAAAGAAGAGAAATAATTCTTAAGGCCAAGAGATTGGTGAAAGGATGTTTTCCTTTGATTCAGTTAATAGGGCTATCAGTTTGGTAGGTGAAAATGTATAGTTGAAGTCTGACAAAAAGCCAACATATGGGCTGGGAAGGTGGCTCAGAGGTAGAGTGCTTGCCTTGCATGCATGAGACCCTGGGTTCAATTCCCCAGTGCCACATAAGCAAAAAAAAAAAAGCCAGAAGTGGCACTGTGGCTCAAATGGTAGAGTGCTAGCCTTGAACTGAAGAGCTGAAGTACAGCGCGCCCAGGCCCAGAGTTCAGGCCCCATGATCGGACCCCCCCCAAAAAAAAGCCAACATATGACATTAAATTGTAGGCCAAGAACATCCTGTTGAGTGGATCCTTCATTGACATGTGAAGAACGTGTTTGTTGAGAAAGTATTCTATCTAGCCCAGAACTACATTGACATGTGAAGAACGTGTTTGTTGAGAAAGTATTCTATCTAGCCCAGAACTCTCACGGTGATTAATTTTCTGGTGTGTCAGCCTGGTGCTTTGAACTTGAAAAACCCAATGTAAATACAAAGTACATCTACAAAGTACATTATAATGGGGATGGTCTTAGGATGCTAATGACAGGATGATACATAAGAACCTTAGTGAAATGTGACTTCAAGTACTTTAACAGAACTTTCTTTTTCTCTCTGTCTCCATACACACACACACACACACACACACACACACACACACACACACACACTCACACACATATATACATATATTTCTTTTTTGACACAAGGAAATAATGTTTGAATCCATGCAGGAATTCACTGTTTGCTTCCAGCGTGGCATATTGCTCTACTCTCATTCATAATGGTTTTTAGCTTTTCATATCCATGGTACATGTAATATTGCTTTTCAGTGCTACATCTGTTTTCCCATTTCTTTGGCTGTCATTAACAACTG
This sequence comes from Dipodomys ordii, assembly GCF_000151885.1. Lineage (NCBI taxonomy): Eukaryota > Metazoa > Chordata > Mammalia > Rodentia > Heteromyidae > Dipodomys > Dipodomys ordii. The sequence goes on from NW_012267306.1 coordinate 2,172,308, forward strand.
GAGAAAAGAATCTATAAAACTATTCAGCCTATATAGTTATCCTTGAACAGATTTAATTGGCCACACCTTAAAAAGAGTTCTTTCTTTTGAATATGTTGTGCAATCAAATGCTTTCTCCCCCCTCCTCCTGACTTCCAATCAATTTGAGGCCTAAGGCTGGTGTAATCCTCTGTTGACAGATGCATTTAATGAGACTGGCTTTGAGCATTTGTAGCTGAGGGACTATGGATTAGGTTTTATCTTATTTCACATCTTGATTAATAATCTTGGAGGAGGCTTCAACATGCTAATGGAATGAAATTTGCCATGTGAGGACATTGCAAAAAGAAGGCATCTTAGACAGGCCAGGATGGGGTGGGCAGGTCTTGTCTTAGTTGCACTACAGCCCTGCTCTGTGGAGGGGATGTGGAGGGCCTGTGTGGCAGGCACCAGAAAGTCTGACCCTTTCCTGGCATTGTCACACTGGATCTGAAGGACTGCAGCTTGTGTGGTGGCCCAGCACAGAACTCTTTTGCAATGTGTTACTCACTGCTAATTCATGCCAACTTTGGGAAACTAATCAGAAACACAGGTTTTCCACATTAAGGAGGCAAACAAAACACAGCAGTTCTCAAACAGACCTAGAGGTATCACTTCCTTATGGGCTTGATTGTTTCATGAACAAGCATCACCATATGCACACATGGAGTTCCTTGAATCATTTGACCTGTCAATTTGCTTTTAGAACTATTCTTCTACTGTAGGAGAAATGGAACCTAAATTTTCCCAATTGGTAGCACTTTCTAGTGATTGAAAGAGCTACATCCATAGGGTTAGTAGATGCTTTATGTTTTGACATTATTCCTTTGGCTATTATTATTCCATAGATTTCATATGTTGGAATGTTAAAGCTTCAGTGAAATCGTGTTGAAAATTGGGACCTTCAAAAGATGTTCAGGTCATAAAGGTTCTACTCTTATGAGTGGATAGATGATCTTGTGGGTAGGGGTGTGTTATATTAAGGAATGGTGTATTCTTTATGAAGAGGTGAGGTTGGCCTACTTCCTCAGATGCCAGCATTTTGATGTTGGACTTGACTTCTAAGCCTCCAGAACCATGAGAAATAAAGGTGTTATTTTTTTTTGCGGGGGGGGGGGTCCGGTCATGGACCTAAACTCTGGGCCTGGGCGCTGACCCTCAGCTCTTCAGCTCAAGGCAAGCGCTCTACCACTGAGCTACCTTCCCAGCCCCATAAAGGTGGTTTTGTTGTTGTTTTTGTAAAAATAAATTATCCAGTCTGTAGTATTCTGGCATAATATGAAATGGGCTAAGATGGTTATAGAAATATTTTTTTCACAAGATATGAGTAAACATAGCTGTCCAGATTCATGTGAAGAGGTCTAGAAGGCCAGTTTCAAGTGAACATGAGCAGATACTTAGAGGATGGCTTATATATTCTGTGTTATTTTGCCTTTTGATTTCTAGCAGCAACTTTCAAGAAATGAACACAATATAATATTAGGTCAAGGAAGGAAATTGGAGATGGATCAAAAGTCTTTTCAGTCCATTTTGGTTCATATTTGAGGCCTGAGGAACAAAACTTACTTAACCAAAGTAACTAGGATTAAAATGAAAGGAACTGGAATGTGAATGAGCCTTGTTTTCTCAGTCCATCCTATCTCCTTTACAGGGAAGCCTTGTATTGCTCAATATTTACATTTTTTTATTTTGGTCCAGTCGTGGGGCCTAAACTCTAGGCCTGGGCACTGTCCCTCAGCTTTTCAGCTCAAGGCTAACACTCTACCACTCGAGCCACAGTGCCACTTCCGGCTTTTTTCTTTTTGCTTATGTGGTGCTGAGGAATCGAACCCAGGGCCTCAGGCATGCAAGGCAAGCACTCTACTACTAAGCCACTTTCCCAGCCCAATATTTACATTTTCTTAGAGCAAATGAAAGTTTAGTCAAAATACTTTGGGGATATTCATTAAATAGAACGTGGCTTTTAGTTAATTTATTGGTCATAGGATCAGAGATTTTGAATATTTAAGAAGAGTTTTAGTATGTAGAATATGTCTTATCCATGTGAGATTTTAAAAAGAATTGAAGAGGAAATTCTCTTTTGAGAACTTTGGTCCTAGAAAGGAATTGTTGCTTCTGAAGTTTTCAGAGGTTCAGAAGATACGAACCTATGAGAATGCTGAAAAATTTGAGAAAGACGTTGGTTATTATAAACTTTTAAAATTACCCGCTAATTTCAAAGCAAGTTTTGTAGTCCAAGTTTTTGGTTTTGGAGAGTAAGAAAAACATTCATAATATCTGGACAGATGAGAATGTCAAACAGGTTTTACTTCCTAAAGAAATCAGATTGCGGTAGTTTTCATATAAGTAATACATTGATTAATGCTGTCATTGAAGTGATTTGAAGCAAGAGACACTTCATGTCAAAATTAGCCACTTGGAAGATGGAGGAGGAAGGCTATTGAACACAATAGAAGGAGAAAATGTAGCAGAAATAGTTTCTGCAGACATTTTAGTTTTAGCGTAGCTTCTACTCTGTCTGGCAGATTAATACACCCTTGCTACTACTAATACGTTATAATATCTGTAAAAAAGTAGTCCTAGAGTTTGATTTAAAATATGTTTTTATGCTTTGGAATGAATGGTATTAGACAGGGGTAAATATAAGGGTGTTTATTTTTAATATCTTGGTTTTAACTCCTCACTTCAAAGGGAAATAATAAGGGTGGGGTTCCTAACACCTAAGAATTTATAACATATATTGGGCATATAAATTTTGATAGACCCTAAATAGGAAAAACATGTCTTCCCCAGAAAAATAAGTTTGACCTTTAAAAGTGTTTTATTTTCTAGTAAAATAATGCTAGTGCATGGGTTTTTTCTCTCCTTAACTTGGTTCAATTTTATGTTACATAACTTTGAACGCATGTAGCCAATGTTGTGTGGCATGCATAAATGTGTGGAAAAAGCCCGATCTGAAGAAAGAAGTAAAATTGTGGAAATGGAAGCAAAAGAAATTAAACCAAGTTGAAATCAAAGGAAGGGTAAAAATGTCAATGGTAAAAAGGAGAGTCCAAATCTTCTTGAATATTTTATAGAGAGCTTTAGAGTAAGCTTGATCACCCAAAGGACACACCACAGGGATTGGTGTTGGAAAATGAACAACAGATGTTAGATGTCAACAGATAATATCCCAGTGGGCAAAGAGCATTTAGGGTGAAAGAAAGTGAACACTTCAGGTGGTCTCTGGAACTTTAGGTAAATCTTTGATGAAGAATAAGTTTCTTTTGCAATCCAGTGTTTTCCTAACTAATGTACTTCAGAGTGAATATTGAAGGAAAATAATTAAGCAATAGTGTCTAAGTCACTATTTTTGTCACAAACCCTTCCTTTAGTGAAATTATAACTAAAGATGGATCTCATAAATGCCTTGAGCAAGTCAAGTTGGGTGGGAAGGAATTATTGCTTATTTTCAGCATCAGTTCTACCTCTGGACACTATATTTATAAGTTGTATCTATTCTACTTCCTTAGTGATTTTTTCTTTGATTTCACACTTTCTTGTCTTCATAGTATTCATCACTTCTTGATTTATGTACATATTTTCCATTACTTCTTATCTATCTTTTTTTACCAGATTATAAATCCCATGAAATTAGAGATGACCTTTGTTTGTTTTCATTACAGGATACTCTCTTCAAAATTCACCCAGCAGTATTTCAGACACAAAATTGCTTTTTAGAATTTGAAGGAATAATACATGTATTAATTTATTATGACAAATAGAAAATGTAGAGAGCATGAAGAAGAGGTAATTCACAATTTACATGTCCTTTACATATCATGATTTATGGATTGAGAAAGTACCAGATCTGGGCAGCTGAGTGAAAGTAATCTCTAGTTGGATTGGAGGTCTTTGAGAAACTTATGTGACAGGATAGGATAATCTAGCAGTGCCATCTGTATTTTAGGTGAGACCACAGATAAATCTATTGGCTCATTAGGTAAATCCATTGGCTCATTCTCATATTATCTCTTTCTCTCTGTTGTGTATTGTTATCAAGCAAAAAATACGGAGTGCTATTTTTCCATTCTCAGAAACTCAGAACTAATTGTTCTGCCAAAAATTTGACCTATTTGTTCAACATATATGTCTATATTATAATTATTATATACTAAGGAGAAGGGCTTCTCAAAATGGGTAAGACAGTTCTAATTCTATATGGACTTGATTATAAATAATTGTCAAGTCTCTACCTGGTGCTGTGACTGGTGAGATTCCATGCTCTGTTCTCCAGTACAATGGACTCACGTCATTTTAATATCCATTAGAAGCCTTTCATCTTTAGCTTTGTTCCTATGCATTGGAACATCAGTAGGAAAGGGAAAAAAGATGTAGAAATGGACTTTGTTTACCTACATTCACTAAAAAGTAAGAATTATTCAGGCTGGGAAGGTGGCTCAGTGGTAGAGCGCTTGCCTTGCATGCATGAGGCCCTGGGTTCAACTCTTCAGCACCACATAAGCAGAAAAAGCTGGAAGTGTTGCTGTAGCTCAAGTGGTAGAGAACTCTCCTTGATCTGAAGAGCTGAGAGACAGTGCCCAGGCCCAGAGTTCAGGCACCATGACTGGCAAAAAATAAATAAATAAAAATTTTAAAAAAGTAAGAATTAAAAATTAAACAATTGTACTTCAAAAAGACTGTCAGCTTGTTAACAAAACTATTCTGCGAAATGCCTCGTTGAGTTATGTACCATTAAGCTAAGGAGCTGTTTCTCTACCATTAGGGATCAGTTAAGTTCAACAATTCAGGACCTACTGTGTGCTGGACCCTGGGAAAGGAAAATGAGATGGACAAAACCCTACCCACAAGGAACCCAAAATCCCATGGGTGACAAACAAGCCACAAGCACAAAAATGGTCTAATTAAGAACAGAGATTTGCACAATGTCAGAAAAGGGTCAGTTAACTCTCTAAAGAGAATAAGAAAGTTAATCCATCTTTTTGAGAAGAGTTGCTGTTTTGAATGGCTCTTGAGTCTTGAGCTTATGGAGATAAGAAACGCAGGCAACACTGACAAAATGGGTGACAGGATGCAGTTGACTGTAGAATACTTGTAAGTTGTTCAAGTTTAGTTCCGGATCTAAACACTAAGATTGACGGTGGGGTTGGGGAGGAGAATGGAGTACATTGGTTTTGCATTGAGAGTTTGCTGAGAGATGAATCTAGCCTGGATTTTTTTCAGTAAGTAAATTTATCCTAAATAAAAATACCCATTTTTGAAGAATATGATATTAGTTTGATGTTAAAATGTTCCTTTTGCAAAATGATAATAATGAGAGGTCGTTATTGTTTTAATGCTGTTGGCAGGAGTTACCATAGAAAAAATCAATGAAAAATATAAACAGAAAGAGCTAGGATGACGAAAATACATACATAAAAAATAAAATCAGGATTATGAACAGACTCTAGTAAAAGATAATTATATGATATAGTTGTGGCCTTCTTTTGAGATGAAGATATCACTACCAGTTCTTGAGGGTTCAGAACACTTTTAATTTGAATGAAATACATACATTTCTCTAGTCTGGATCAGTCTTTAAACATTTTAAACAAGTTTCTTTGCCTTGTTGTTGTAAAATGATAACACAATATATTAATAGTACTGGCAATAGTATGTAGTTCTCTTACTATCTTAATTTGATTTAAGAATAGAGTAACAAGCCTTCAATTAAAGAGGAGGGTGGATAAGACAATTGAGAGCTGAGTGTGTCCATGACCTCAGAATTCTAGAGTCCAACTAAGTTGTTCATTCTCTAATCAAGCATAGAGTGAGTACTGAGAAATACAGGTAATAATGAATGTCAAGGTCCCGGTCTCATCAGTCTGGTGAGTATTGAGACATATGGAAACAAGGGTATAGAACTTTGGTTGGGGCTGCTGAAAGCACCCTGGAAACAGACATTGGCAAAGATTATTCAGTACAGTGAATATAGTAAATGCCACTTTATACTTTAAAATTATTAAATTGATGAATTCTACATCCAGATATTGTTTTAGAAAGTGACTCTATGCAAGCTAGATTGGAATGTTTGGAGACCTAAGATGGTGACTCAAAGTTGCAGGCCACAGCACTGCATTTGTGAGGGGCCATGAGAACTTAAACTGAGTCAGTAGTGGGGATATAGAGGAGAGAGAAAGAAGGCTTGGGATATATAAAGTGTTGATAGTGAATGATGCGGGGGGGGGGAGGGAGGGGGAAGAAAGGAGTTTTAGATTGTGATTTGAATTTTCCCTTAAGCACTAGGAAAATGAACATACCAATTGCCAATGTAGCGGAAACAGCATAAATGTGGAGAGGGGTTTTCTTTGAAATACGCTCTGTTCTCTAAATAAAGATCTGTAAGAGGATTTTTGGTGATGATTTCTTACCTCCTAGACTTTGCGCTATTTCTTCCACTCAGAGAGCCCCTTCTCTCAAGAGCTATGGAAAGCCTTCTCACATTCTTTACCTGCCCAAAGTAATCTGTTCAGTGGCTCACTCAGAAAACTTTTCTTGTGAGAAGCCACAGTTTTCAAAATGTGGATGCTGGAGTTACATTGTATAGGTTTAACTTTGACCTAACTACTTTATTTTTTATATATATTTTTATTGTAAAGATACTGTACAGAGGGGTTACAGTTACATGAGTAAGGTAATGAGCACATTTCTTATTGAGCATTGTTACCTCCTCCTTTGTTTTTCTCCTACCATCTCTTTCCTCCCCATCTACTTTTTTAATTAGTTAAAAGGAGCTCATATTAGCACCTATGTTGAAAGCTTATTTGACTATTAAACAATGCATTTTCTTTAAAAAATCTGTGACAAAATATATCTGTGACAAAATATTCAAGATGAACAACTTAAAGGAGGAAAGATTTATTTTGGGCTCATGGTTTCAACTCATAGTCACTTGGCCCCATTGTTTTTGGGCCAGTGATGTGGTAGAACCATCACAATGTGTAGCAGTGGCACAGCAGTGCTGCTCATGTCCTGGTGGTCAGGAAGCACAGAGAGCAAGGGACGAGCCTGCCCGAATGGGCTTCCTCCTCCTGCTCTTGCTCTACCTGGGTCCTCATTATATTGAATGGTGATGCCCATATTCAGGACGGGTCTTCTTCCCTACATGTCTCCTCACCCAGAATACTTGACTAGTCTCTAGGCATCTCTTAATTCAATCAGCTTGACAATCAAGATTAACCATCACCTGGGTAAAGCAATTTGGACAGTGCGAGGCACACAGTGAGCACTCAATAAATGCTGGCTCATCTTTTGGGACCAAAACCTTCCTACATTGTATTGCAGTTAATTGTGTAAATGTCTTTTTCTCTGACTGTCAACTCTTTGAAAGTAGAAATTCTTAAACCTTTTTTTCCTGACACCAAATATAAATGCCTTACAAGAATTTATTGATTGGTCTACAAATCTGTATTGTTTTTGACTATAGAGTTTTCTTGGTTAAAGCAAGCTACATGTTTCAGTCTATATTTTCCTCAGGCTTGAATCACTACCTAGTATTTTAAACAATTTTAGAATTTATACTTGATGGCTAAGACTTGTTGTCGCTCATATTTATGGTGTCCTTGATGCTGGATATTTGGTTAGGAATGCAACCACTAAGTACCTCAATTTTTTTTCCCTGGTGGAAGTGCAATCTTCTTTATGACCTGATTTCCAGGAATGGTGAAAATTGAGGACTTTTTTCTTTTCCAAAGAACATTAATACATATTATGTTGGGTCTCATAACTTCTTAGTTTTGTTTTTTTAAATTTTTGTACACTTTTTATTGTTAAAATACTGTACAGAGGGGTTACAGTTACATGAGCAAGGTCATAAGTACATTTCCTATCAAGCATTGTTTTGTCTACTTCCCTGACACTAATCCAGCGAAGAGGCTTAGTGCCCAATTGTCCACCCATATGATGATAGTGTGGTCTACTAATTTTAGGTCATGCTTTCCCAATTTAATGGTAAGTTGATCTGTCAATTGTAGTTAGGCTAGTCAATAGCAAATAGAACTTGTCATCTTTCTAGTTACACCATGCCTTCTATATAAATTCAAATGAGTTTGTTTTTCCAGGTAACAGCTTTTCACTCACAAGTGTCCAGACTATTTTTAATTATATGTATTAGAATTTTTCTATAATAATGACTCCTTTCTCTGCTTTTTAAGCATAATATCTCAGACACCAAATGCTTCACTGATATTTCATCAGTTCACAAACTAATTAAATAAACTTTTATTAACTACTCCATCACATGCTACATATGGGGGGGTCTCAAGACTAATTATTTTAATTCCAATTTCAGTGCTGTACTATTATGTCTCATGGACTGGAGATATTAAGGAATGTAGGAGTGTTTATGTGTACACCAAATATTTCTTAGCTGCTTTGTACTTTTAGGTTTTCATCTTGTACTCCTTTATTCCCCTAGCTTCTGCTTCTCTGATCTTTCAGTCACTCTGTTGTGCTGGCTGAGCATTGTAGTCCTAAGTATACATCCAGGAGCTTATTTGTGAGGCTGCTGAAGCACAGATATTTCTCTGAGAGTCTCAGAAAGACCATAGAATAGCAGAAAAAAAACTGAGGATGAGGTCCATAGGCAGTGGGCTTAGAAGAGTACAAGGAGCCAGGCTCTGATGGCTTATGCCTGGAAACCTAGCTACTTGGGAGGCTGAGATTGTAAGGATTGTAAAGGCCAGCCCAGGCAGAAAAGTTCACAAGACCCCTTCTCAATGAACAGTTGGATATGATGGCACATGCCTGTTATGTGCCTACAGTCTTATGTAGGAGGGTTGTATCTAGGTAAGCATTGGTAGGAAATGAGAACTTGTGTCAAAAATAACCCCTAAAAATCAGAACTGGAAGTGAGGCTCAGTGTTAAAAGTACTGTCTCTCCAAATTGTAGGATCTGAGTTCAAAGCCCATTGAAACCAAGAAAGAGCATGAGAACACATGGAGGTCAGCAGCAAGGTATATGATATTTTCTTTTTTTTTCTTCCATATATATTTTTATTGTAAAAATACTGTACAGAGGGGTTACGGTTACATGAGTAGGGTAATAAGTACATTTCCTATCAAGCATTGTTACCTCCTCCTTTTGTTTTTTTTTCTACCATCCCTTCCCTCTCCACCTCCCCAATTCCTGCACCCCCCCCATAAAGTTGTAAAGTTTGTTTTCAACATAGTGTCAACCTTTATTGTTTCAGCATTTTGTTATTTCCCTTCCCCTCGCCAAATTAGAAAAATGTATATACAAGATGCAGGGCGCCAGAATCAAATACAATGAAAACAGGGGTTATACCATGGGGAAGAACATACAAAGAAACAAAAAATCGCATAGTACATTATAAATACATTAAAAACAACAGGAAGAAGGATAAAACCACTTGTGTCCCTATCTTGGGGTTCATTTTACTTAGCAGTATATGATACGTTCTAAATTGGAGCCACTCAGCTGATCTATGTATAGCCAGCTCCTCTAGATTTAAGAGATCTAAATTTTCATAGTTATACAAAGCAACTTTTTTCTGGAGTTATGCCACTAAAGATAGGGCTGAGGCTAGTCATGAACCAACTCTGCTAACTACCATTTCCTGACGCTCCTAGTGTTTTTCCAGAAACTCTTGTTTCTACCTTCCAGTGTGCCATAATTACTGACAGCTTGAAAATATTTGCTATTAATTCTTTATAGAAATATATGTGATAACTTTTGGTCTATTTGTAAACTACATGAACTTCTGTCTATTGACTTTATAGTTTCTCTTTTGATGATCTGTCTCTGTTGCTTTGTCCTTGACTATTGGAGGGATACTTGTGATCACTGATAAATGGCTTATCATGAATTCCAACTAACATGATTTTCTTTTTTTAAGGAATATGCATTCAGTTTGTTTAATGCTTTAATTTTAAGGACATTTATTTCATGCTTTAAAAATTACAACTTCATTTTCCTTCATTTTCTTTTAGGAGTTTTAACAAATAGCCGTTAGTATTTGGGGTCTTTTATTATTCCAAGTGACTTTTTGGATTGCTTTCTCTACTTCATTGGAGAATGTTGTTGGGATTTTAGTGGGTATTGCATTGAATTTGTAAATTGTTTCGGGCAGTATTGCCATTTTCACAATGCTAATTCTTCCAATCCAGGAGCATGGAAGGTCTTTCCATTTCCTTAGTTTTCACAATAGAGGTCCTGCACATCTTTGGATAAGTTAATTCCTAGGTTTTTTTTTTGAGCCTATTACAAATGGAGTTGTTTTCTTGATTTTAGTCTCAGTCTTGTTATTGTTGGCATACAGAAAAGCTAGGATTTTTGTGGGTTGATTTTATACCCTGCTGCTTTGCTAAAGTTTTGGATCAGCTCCAGTAGCTCGGTGAAGGAATCTGTAGTGTCCTTTAGATACAGGATCATGTCATCTGCAAAAAGGAATAGCTTTAATTTTTCTTTCCCTATTTGAATTCCTTGTATGTTTTTATCTTGCTTTATTGATTTTGTTAGGAATCCTTAGCAGGAAAAAGAAACTTCAAACTCTATTACAAAGCCATAGCAATAAAAACAGCTTGGTACTAGAACAAGAATAGGCCTAAGGACCACTGAAACAGAATAGAAACACAGAAATTAACCCACAGGCTGTAACCATCTACTATTTGATAAGGGATCCGAAAACGTAGGTTGGAAGAAAGATAGCCTCTTTAACAAATGGTGCTGGTAATATTGGCTATCCACATCCAGAAAATGGAAACTAGATTGTTATATATCACCCTGCATTAGAATCAATTAAAATGGATCAAAGACCTCAATGTAAGGCCAGAAAGTATAAGAATATTATAGGAAGTGGGTAGGGATAACACTAGGGCTAGGAGGCATAGGTCTAAACTGTCTAAGTAAAGATTCAGAATCACAACAAATCAAAGACAGACTGGAGAAGTGATATTTCATCAAACTGAAGAGTTTTTGCCTGGCAAAGCACATACCCAACAAGCTAAATAGAAAGCTCACAGATTTTTGCCAACTATATATCAGACAAATTCTAATCTCCAAAACATACTTAGAGGTAAAAAATTACCCTCCCCCAATAAACCCTCAAAGAAACAACAAGCAAATTAATAAATAGGCTAATTACTTAAAGAGACACTTCTTAGAAGAAGTAAAAAGGGCCAATAGACACATTAAGAAATGTTCAGCAGCCGGGCGCTGGTGGCTCGCGCCTGTAATCCTAGCTACTCAGGAGGCTGAGATCTGAGGATCGCGGTTCAAAGCCAGCCCGGGCAGGAAAGACTGTGAGACTCCTATCTCCAATAAACCCAGAAAACCGGAAGTGGCGCTGTAGCTCAAGTGGTAGAGCGCTCGCCTTGAGCTGAAGAGCTGAGGGACAGCGACCAGGCCCAGAGTTCAAGCCCCACGACCGACAAAAAAAAAAAAAAAAAAAGAAATGTTCAGCATCTCTGGCCATAAAAGAAATGCAGATCAGAACATTGAGATTCTACCTTTCCCCAGTTACAACAGCCCAATATTAAGAAAACTGACAATAACAAATACTGGCATGGATGTGGCCCAAAGGGAATTCTACTACATTGTTGGTGGAAATATAAGCTTGTCCAACAACTTTGGGAAGCAGTATGGAGAGGTTCCTCAAAAAGTAAACACAGAGCTACCCTATCACCCAGCAATTCCACTACTGGCATTAATCCAATAGAGCACAAACAGGCAAGAATTTATGTGTATACCACAGAATTGAAAAATATACAGGATGAGGTAGATCAAAAGGGTGTGAAGCTGTTGAAGTGATGACACAGATCAAGATGCATTTTTTCCCACATAAACTCCCTTGTTAAATGGCAAAAAGTTCAATAGTTAACCTAAAGTTAAGATACATAGGGAAGAGATAGGTTGGGAGGGGTGGGTGAGAATGTTGAAATGGGTGACATTGATCAAGAGGCACTGTATTATAAACTGCTTTGGTGGATGGCAACTCCTTTGTACAATTACTTAAACATAATAAAATATTTAATAGCTGTTAGTGACACTGATTTAGTCATTTAAAATGCTCCAAAATGGAGTTTTACAGGCATGTGTACATTAATTACATTTATCTCAGTAAAATAAGATGCTTAGATTCCCTCTTCTTAATCTAGATGTGGTAGCAAACTATCTAGATGTGGTATTTGTAAACTCAATACTCAGGCTCCTGGGGCAGAAGCATGTCCAAAGCCAGCCTGGGCTATCTAGTAACACCCTTTCTCAAACATACAAAATACACATACATACATACACTCTTCATCCATTTCTCCTTTGTCTTAATCATTCTCTTTCCATTTCCTCTCTTCTAATACTTAAACTTATTACACTCAGCCGCTACCTTCTCTTCTGTCCATCCTCTGGTATTTAGTTAGCACTTGTTACATTGTAAGTGCTCCCATAGACACTTACACTCTAATAGGAAGGGCCAAATATACATAAATTCTGTAACAAAACCTAGCAAATGTTACAAAATACAAAATGTATTTTGATCTTCACAATGGAGAGATGATTCCTGATTTAGCGCACATAATAGCAATGACTATGGCACAAAAGAAATCACTAAAGAATGCAGTTCCGAACATATCAGAATCACAATAGGTAAGATTAGGGAGGTGTGGTGGAGACAGAACCTGGAGTGCATTAAAGCTCAGGCTAAGAACTGAATCCCATCACTTTCTCCATTCTCTACTTTGAATGAGCCCAAGAGCAAGTGGGAACATTGCCAGTGCTGGGAATCGGGAGCCATGGACCAACTAGATTTGAATGGTTAGAACAGAATCTGTGTTGAGTCATGAGCAGAGCATGTTGTCAAAAGTAACAACTGACTGCATATTCTGGAAGGCAGAGGCACCTGTAGGAAGTCAGATGCATCTCATCAAAGCGACACCAGTGGAGGCCAGAGCAGATATTTAGGTGGGCTGATGCCTAGGCAGATAATTCAGAAGCCAGGTATGCCTTTACACTTTAAGATTTACCACCCTCTACTTACATTCACAGTAAATTTTGCCCCTTTCTTGTCTTTGCTCCTCTCATCTTTACTCTTCCTACCTTTTGTTTTCCTCATAGTATTATGCACTATGATTTTTTTCTTCATCTAACACGGAGCCCTTTGGCCAGCTCTGTCCAAAGCACTCTTCTCTCGTCTCTGGTCCTGGGGTAAGAGGATTCTTGGCTCTTAGATGGATGTGCATGGGCAATTCTGGGGATTCCCTCTGAGCTACTTCCTTGTCTTTCGCAATTTAACTCTAAAACATATACTAATGGCTTCAGAAGGCTCATTCTTGATTTTGATGGCCATTATTAGCTTCTAGGCCTGGCCAATTGTGATAATTTCTTAGATTGCACCTACTAGTTTTTACAGTTCTCATCAGGTGAAATGCTCTTGCTGTTCTTCACTTGTATTAATCACAAAGACAAAAAATCAGTGTGATGAACTCCAAAATGATACTAGGTTATTATGTCCCCAAGGGACAAAATATCCAGTCCTGGAGACATTTCATCACAACTAGTTTTAGGGAAAGGATGTTGGCACCTAACAGAGGTCAAGAATTCTGGGAAAATTCTCAAAATACACAGAAGAATTGCCAAGCCACCAATAAATCAATATTACTGATATTGAGAAACCCTTACAATAGGGTTAATGAAAATTCAGTTGCAATCAATTAGGAAACACAATGGAGCAAACTTGAGATGGCAAAAGGTAAGTATGCCTGCTTTAATAACAACAAAAACAGTTTGTGCTCTATTGAGTACTTATGTTTACTTGTTAAAATTATATTAATTAGTTTCTTCATCCTTTGTAACAACTCTGTAAGTTTAATAGTAATAATACCTTGAAAATAAAGAAAATGAGACATAGATAATAAAATGATTCTCTTAAGGACCCTAGCCAAACATAGATTTATGTTTTTTTTAAATTCAAAGCAAAAAATAAAGCAAACAAAAGAAAAATGAAATCTGAAATATTCCCCTTGCCTCCCTGAGAATGTCCCCCCTAAAAAACTCCACAGGGCTTTACATTGTAGCTATAATGGCAGACACTGGAGCTATAATGGCAAAATATAAGGAAAAGAACCAAAGCTGCTGTCACAAAGAAAGGATTCTCCCAGTTCCCTATTTGGTATTTAAAAATAGGAGAGAAAGCAGCATAGCTTGAATCTGAGATAATGCCTTCCGCTTTGTGAATGCTCTTACAGTGCATTGCCTTCGAAACAAATTGGCCCTCATCTACAAAGGTTTCTTTTTGTACTCTTGCAAACTCATTTTTAATGGCTTGTGTGGCATCAGTTGTGCCCCTGAGCTGTAATGAAGCACGTTGCAAGTCACCACACATGACTCAGAAATGAATCTCATGGAGAGGAAAGTGTCTGAACATTAATAGATTTTAATCCAAGGTAAGCAAACCTATTGAGCCACTACCATGAGCCTTAAAAAAAAACCTAAATGTCATGAAATTTTCAGCAGTTCTTCCTTCCACTGCAAATCAGTTTTGGTTGTGTGACAGTCAGGTAGGGATCAGAAGGCAAAAAAAAAAAAAATTCAAATGTACAAAGCTGCCCAGGAGCACACCTTCAAGAGTTTACAGGCACCATCCAGGAAAAAAAACAAAGAAATTATTGATGGAGTGCAAGGGAAACTGGAGGCTGTGTCAAACAGGCATCTGAAAAGCCTGTAAGTGAGGAAGACATCTTGCAATACATTTGATCCTATCTTCAATACTTGAGGTGAAGTAGTGGGTGTTGAAATCTAAGGGTCTCTCTTATGGGACTCCCTCTTTGGTTTTCATTGAGGTGAAAGGGAGCTTATGTATATTCTCCCTCATTCCATTGATTCTAACCAATTCACTGATTTAATTCCTAAGCAATTATAAACTTTCTTTGGCACAGTACCTTGACAGGTTTTGAGAGATACTTAATCATTCAGGAAACATCAGGCTCTGAATACTGATGCAAACCAATTTTGTTTTTTAGCTGTTAAAAATTTCTGCATTTGAGGGAGTCTGGGGATGAATTTTGTATTTTCTTTGTCAGTCAGGTTGGTGACAATGAAATGTACAGAGAGACTCAGGGCCTCACCCTCGGGGCCCTTGAGTCCAAGGCCGCTGGTCCCACTTCCAAGCTTCTTGTAGATGTGTTAATTGCTGTAGTGACTAGAAAGATGCTCCTAACACTTGGATAGAACTTCTTCTCTCTCAGGAAATGCAAAATGTGTCCCTAGTCACAGTACAGCAGACTCAATTAAGCTAACGGATAGAAATGCTGAGGTTCTGTAAGGGAAAAAATTAAATTGAGCCATATATTCAAGTTTGTACCAAGAAATCTCTGCAAGGCATGATTTCAAGGGCTTTATGACTTTAATGTTCATAAAATACTAGGAATAAGGTTCTCTCATCACATCTGTTTCAAATGAGGAAATAGAGGCATGGAGATGCTAAGTAATTTGTCCAAGGTCACCCAGCTCATGGGAGGTCTAAGTGTAATTTAAATCCAGGCTGTCTTTGGAGCCTTTGTATGCTCCTAAGCATCTACTATACTCCCTCAGAGAAAGTAGCATAAATACACATTACTTAATACTGAATTATAGATAGAACTCTTCTTCTTCATTGCATAAACATGTGAATCATTTTAAGCTGCTCCCAGAAAAAGCTCCATGTGTTTGAAAGATTTTGGTTCTACTTGACTATGTTCCATGTCTGTATACAAATGTTCTCACTCCCCAGTCTTAGAAGCCTTACGATAATGAGGTGTGACCAATATTTTATGAAAATTGAAGCTACAGATAAGTGTCTGACCATAGCCAGAAGTCCTGCTACCATGGGACATAAATTGGAGAGTCAAGATAGAGAATAAAACAATGTTGAATGTATTTTAAAGCTTATCATATTATGCAGTTAGAGCAGACACTAATTGCCTCACTGATATATTTCCATCTTATAGCTTTGCAAAGTAGTGGTTATTGAAGGAGGAAGATTCGGAAGGCCTGAGATGATTCTTCACTTTATGTTCTTATGAATCTCCCAGAGATCTTGTTGACATGTAGATTCTTTTTTTGGTCTGGGATAGAACTGGGAATTCTACATTTCTAGCAAACTTTTAGGGATTGCTGAAGCTGCTTGTCCATAGATTGAGGGCAAGTATCTAGACTTGACAACCAGTATCATGACCACACCAAGGAATGTGTTAGAAATGTAGATTGTCGGATTTCATTCCAGGCCTTCTGAATCAGAATCTACATTGTAATGAAATGTCCAGGTGATTGATATGCATGTTAGTGACTTTAGAAACAAGTAAGTTATTAAACACACCTACAAATGAATTGGTTACAATGGGAAGGAAGACAAATATAATGTAAAGTTCTTATTAGAAGTTTCATTCTAGTCTTGAAAACATGTTTTCTTTGTGATCGTGTCACCTTTCAAAGTTCATTTGTAAAAGTTTGTAGAGTTTTTTTCATTTTAGAAGAATTATTCAACTCAAGTTGTTTCCCTTTATGATCTGACTATAATCAAACACTTGAACATTTAGCATTTAGGAGAACAGTGAGATTATTTCCCATCAATCTGTTGCAGCAAGTGCATAACCTGAGTGACATTTCTAGTTGTTTGGAAATGCTGAAGTAAGTTAGAGTATGGATAAAAGAGACAGAACCCTTGACATAGTAGCTTTGCACTGAGCTTTGTCGGTTCAAATCCCTAATCTCCTCAGAATTAATGATGGGACTTCAGGAGAATTATTTACTTTCTCTGATCTCATTGAGAATAATATCTTTGCCTCTAAAGGAGCATTGACTCCTTGTGAGCTCTTGAGTGGCACACAGTGAGTGCCTGGCTCATGATTAGCATTTAACAGATGATAACTATTATTCAGGGATTATTCTTGAAGTATATATCTATATTTATGACCCATAAGAATTGTGTTATGGGACTATTATGGGACGATCTTTTCTTCTTAGAGGACTTCCAGGGATTCTACCAGGCTCCCTGGAGGCTTAAATGTTCTTCTTTAGGTCTGGAAGCTCAATTTTTCAAGCACTAGCTTTGCTTTTGTGCTGAACATATAGTATTGGGATTTCATAGGCTTTTTTCCTCTTATCACTCATACATTTTCTAAATCGATGATTTGCAAAAGTAAAAACGATTCCCTTCAGTAAATATTTGTGAGGCAGATCTATCTTCCCATTTTTGAGCAGGGGCAAACACTCCCTTTAAGCCTAGTGTTGAGAAGGATGATGGTGTATTGATTTGCTGCCTGCTACTTGCTCCATCACCACATCAGCCAGAAGAATGGAATTATTCCTGCTCACATATGTGGGCTTTTCTTTGTGTCTGGGTCTGAAAACCAACTCCAGGCTACTTGTATTCCTCTTATTGAATAATAAATGAAGATCAAGGTCTGTTTGGCTCTGAATACAAGCCAACTTGAGTGTGAGTTAAATATCAAGGCCAATGGGCCTTTTTTCTTTTGTTTCGTTTTCTTTTCTTTTTTTTTTTTTCCAAACATGTACTGCTTTCCGATTAGCTAAAAATCAACTAAACAAAAGCAGCAACTGAAAAAAATAACCCAAAGCACAAATGATTTAGCCATAAAAGAATATTCTCTTTCGGGACTTGGGTCCCAGGCGGCGTGCATCTGGATGCCTTTCGTGTTGCAGAACTTCAGTGCTAAGGGCTGAAAACACGTATATCCCAGCTCCCTCTGCTATCGATTTTCCTCACACTGATTTACTGTGTGGCCTCTTGGCATTTCTCTACTACTGCTAGCAGCTCAGCTTTGGCCCCAAAGGGCTTTATTTAATGAAATCGGGGCTTATACTGTGAGAAGGCTGCCCCAGGAACTGAAGTTGAAGACATCCCAATGGAGAAAACATCAAGACAAGACTCATGTGCAGATCTGTCGAGGGGCTGGCAGTATGATATGAAGCCTTCACCAAGGCGTTCGTTTTAAAAAGAAGAGGGAGAAGCAACTTTCAAATGATTATAGAGAGTCAACAGAAGCTTGTATTACTGAAGATAAAGTGCTCCCATGAAATATGAACAGAAGTTGCACTGGGAGAGGGTGGGGGTGGAGCAACACAGAAAAATTCTGGAGAAATCTCTCTCCATGTGCATTGGAACCTGTTACAGATAACCAGGGCCTCTGGGGAGAGTTAAATGGGAGTTCGTTTTTAAAATAAACTGATTTTAGGACAGTTTTAGATTTACAGAAAAATTGTGAAGATAATTGAGAGAATTTTCATATGCTCCATGCCTAGTTTCCACTATTAGAAACTTCTTACAGGGTTGTATTATGTATTACAACTAGTAAACTAATGTTGACATGTTCTAGTAAAATAAAAGCCAATACTTTATTCAAGTTTTCTCAGTTTTCACCTGTTTCCCTTTTGTGTTTCAGGCTCCTATCTATATCACATTTAGTATCTTGTCTCATACTCTTATCTGATATTTCCCCAAACTTTCTTTGACAACTTTGAGTAGTATTGTACTACATCAGCTATTTAGTAAAATGTTCCTTAATTTAAGATGTAGGATTTTTTTTGTGGGGGGGATCCGGTCGTGGGGCCTGAACTCTGGGCCTGGGCGCTGTCCCTCAGCTCTTCAGCTCAAGGCTAGCGCTCTACCACTTGAGCCACAGCGCCACTTTTGGCTTTTTTCTTTTTGCTTATGTGGTGCTGAAGAATCGAACCCAGGGCCTCATGCATGCAAGGCAAGCGCTCTACCACTGAGCCACCTTCCCAGCCCTAAGATGTAGGATTTTTCTCATACTTTTCTCATGATTATATTGGAGTTATGTGTTTCTTGAAGAAGACAGAGACAAAGTAACATTTCCATCACAGTATCTTAGGAGTATATACTATTTACACGAGTTATAACTTGAACAGGAACAATTTATCTTTTGCTATACTAGAGTTTAAACTCAGGGCCTGTACTTGCTAGAAAGTGTTCTATTACTTGAATATATCATAGCCCTTTTTTGCTAGGCTGTTTTTTAATCACGGTCTTGCATTTTCTTCCAAGCTGGTCTTAGACTCTAGTCCTACTACCTATGGAAGCTAGAATTACAGGTATATGTCTTATATGGCTTATATATTGAGAAAGATCTTACAAACTTGTTGCTCAAACTGATTTTGAATTCTGTCTCCCAAGTAGCTAGTTTGATCCAGAATAGGAACCCTTGAAGTGGAAGATCTTGACTGGGCTGGAGTTAGGTACTAGGTATTAAGAGCATTTTGTATGGAATGTGTGGAATATTACACTATAAAGGAAAAATGACACATAAACAAAACATTAGTGCATTGTAGCAATGTTTCAGATGGTGATTTTGAAGAAGGAAAAAGTTGGTTTGCTTCTCACAAAAGAAGTGGTTAAAAAAGATGAAGAAAAAAAGAAACATATATTCCAGTTGCAAATTAATGCTTCTAGTTTCACAAGTATGAGTCACCCTGCAAGAAGAACTATCTCCTATATACAAGGAAAGCTTGAAACCAAAAATCTGGAATTGATTCACCCAGCTCACCTACTCAGAAATGAATCCTCAAAAAAAGAGGTATAGGAGTATATTAGTTACTTTTCTTATTTCTATGATAAAACACCCACCGTTAAAAAATATGGGAAAGGAGATTTAACTTAGCTCACAACATCAGATATTCTATAGTCTTTGGCTCTATGGATTCTGGGCCCATCCTGAGAAAGAGCATCATTGTGTGGGGAGAAGAGAGCTGTTCACTTCATGGTGGACAGGAAATGAAGATGTGGAAGTTGCTGGAGACCAGACATAACAAAGTCACACATTCAGTGACCTACTTCCTCCAGCTAGGCCCTACCTCCTGAAATTTCCAGAAACTCCCAATACAGCACTAGCAGCTGGGTACCATATGTTTAACCCACAAGCCTGTGGGAGGCACTTTATAGTATAATAAGAATATTTTTCAAATGAATTGTGATTGTTCCATGGTATTGATCTTCATGAGCTGACTGAAAAATAAAATCAGGGTACTCCTAAATATTTACACTTTCATTATGTAAGTCCTTTTCCTCAGCATTGTTAAAGACTTTGTGTAGTAGGAATATTGTATTATTAAGCTCTCATGTCTCAGATATTATATTTGAGGTTTCCTTAGCAAGATGAGATTATGCTTTTTCCATGGAGGTTCCAAAGTGACACACTGGAGTAGCTGGAGTGAAAAAAGAAGGAATAATATGTATTCCTGACTCTGCAATAAACAACTTTCGGAGTTCTTAAAGGTCTCTGGAATACTTCTAAAAGGAAGTATATTTGCAAGAGATGCCATCAATATTATTTCCTCACAGTCTTAGAGGCTCAAGGTCAGAGATGATGAGATCAAGGGTTAGTAGAGTTGGCTTTTATTTTTCTTCATTTTTTCCTTTCTCTTCTCTCTCTCTCTTTTTGAGACAAAGCGTCAACAGTTTGAGGCTGGCCATGAACTTGTGACCACACCATGCTTGGGGCTGCTTTGCTCTGAGTCTTTGTTCCTTGGCATGTAAATGGCCGTTCACCAATTAATTAAGTGTATCGCTTTATGTCCTTTCCGCTGTGCCTGCCTCTGTACTAATTGTCTACTGAAAGGATAATTGATTAGGGTCCACACTTACGATTTCATTGCCACTTTAGAAACTGCATCTCCAAACACAGTCACATTCCGAGGTACTGGGGTTAAGAGTTTCAATATACAAATTTTGTGGGAATGCATTTCAACCCATAAAACGGAGGATAAACTATTAGGCACAGAGGGACCGTTGGTTCTCCTCCTTTCCCCCAGACTTGGTTTCTAGGCAGACATCTGGAATGACTGACATTTGAGGCAGACTGTGGCTGGGTTATTTGAGGGGATTATAAGAAGGAGAAAAATGTGAGAAGGTGCACTTCATGTGGGGAGAAAACGTGCTGTGTAATAACAGCTTTGTCAGAAGTCGGTTTCTGGAAGTTACCTATGGTGTTTGCACAGCTGTTCTGTCATTGTCCTCGTTGGAAGCCTGAAGGCTGATTTCTTGGTGAATTTTCACCTAATTTCCTTGGCATCTGCCTTATAAGGGATAGTTTCATTCCTGACTTAAAAAAAAAAACACCTATGTCAGCCCCAAATGCTGATTTATTAATGTAGAATGACAACTTTAATCATGGTGGGGGGGGGGGGGAAAGAAAGGGGGCAGGGCCTAGGCCAGTGAGTGGTTTCCCTGCTGGCAAAGTTAAGCAGGAAGCTCCTTTATCATAAGAGGGCAGCTTGGTGAGCGTGCAATCAGGCCAGAAAAGTTAGTTCCCAGATTTGACATTCCTGTGTTCTTTATTTTATTTTTGTGCCATCCTACAGCTTAAACTCAGGGTCTGGGCTTTGTTCCTGACCTTCTTTTTGCTCAAAACTAGTGCTCTACCAGCACAGGACACCTATACTAGTGTGTGCACTGCTTACCTGGGGCCCTGATTCCCCCCACCCCCACCCACTCCGACCCTTCCTCCGATGTCCATTGTTCCCCTGGGGAATTCCTCATTTAGAAGAATCCAGCTTAGCCTTCTCCTCCTCCGAAAAGCCCTTCCTAGTTTCCCCAGATGGAGAAGGCTCTTCTTCTTGCTTATTCTGTAACACTTACGTGTCTATTCTTCAGTGTTGTGATTATGTCTTCGCCTGCCAGTTTTTCACTGAAGCCTCCAGACACTTGAATATAGGAACTTTATTTGCATGGGAGTGGGCACTGTTCCACAGCTACTTGACTACTATGGTAATTTACACTATGATCTGCTTTATAAATGTATATATGTATATATAGTTGTTTCTGTTTTTCTTGCTTTATACTTTAAAATACTTTCCAGTAAGCTGTTCATAAAATATAACCCTATCTTCCAAATGCTGAGGTGAGATAGGCAGGTGGGCACAAGTATCAGAATATATATGTTTAGAGGTTGAATGACCTGTCTATTCTCAATTAAATGCACTTTCCACCAAACCCAGTGGTCATTCAGACTGTCTTCTTTCTTGTCATCTGGCTATCCCAATCCTTGTGCTTCACCATTCTTTTTCCATTGGTCTACCCTCAAGGAATGAGCCTTTCATCTTCATATTTCTCTTCCCTCAGACACTCTCTGAATGCAGGTCCAAAGGGACCTTGCCAGTCCTGTCTTCGTGAAGAGAATCCTATACTTCACAATCTCTTTTTCCTGCTTTCTGAACACCTATTTCTTTTTCACACATCTTCCTACCAATATCTAGGTCAAATTCCTATTCCTTCAGAGGTTTAGTATTCAGAAGAAAAGAATATGATTACATTTAATTTATGTTAAGATGTTAATGACCTCCTAGGAGTGTTTTCATGTTAAGAGTGAAGCTGCTACATCTTATCATCAGTCTCTCTCTTTCTCTCTTACTCTGGCTCTTACTCTGGCTCTCTCCATTTCATATGTTTAACTGTGTTGGCTTTAAATTTGGTAAAACATTTTGGCATTTAGAAATGACTTAAAGATATTTAAATTCTATACCTTGCAGTCCAGAAGCTTCCATGAATCACTTCTTCAGATGGTAATAAGTTCTTCAGATGCAAAATTCTTCAGATGGTCTGCAACAAGTCAGGATAACCTTTGGGGAGACAAAGTGCTTCACAGATGAGCCATTAGCTTCTGGGCCTAGAGAACAAATCTGAAGGACCTTTTCCTATCTTATAATTAAATACATTCTGCAGCTTGCAGATAAACATGCTGATCTGACAGTGAGTTAAGGAGGTTTATCAGCATTCGTGCACCTGCAGCGTTAACACCAAAAGACATGACTTCATTAAAACTCACTGTGCTTGTGAGAACAATGAGAAACGGTCCTAGGTGTAAAAAAGAAAGACACTACTAGAAGGCAGTTTTAAGCTCATCTTTGAAGGGATGAACTCATTCTATCCGACATGTCCAGCTGTGCAAACAGCATCGCAGAGTGAGCTGCAGTTAGCTGTACTAATACACCAGATTAGAAGAGAGGCTGGGTCACATAAAAATGAGGCAAATGCTTAATATACTCGAGCACTACGAATGCTGCACAGAAGGGGAATAAGAGCCCCAGAAGTGACAGAAGATACTTTTCTAACTTTCATGGAAGGAGGTTGTATTTTCAGGACCTTCTAGGAATATTTCTTTTGCCAGTGACTCTTTGCCTTTTGAGGCCAGTGTTTCCTAGGATGAAAAAAAAAACCAATACAAAGCATCAATCTCTCTCTTTGACAAAAAAAAACCCTCCACAGGGAAATAACAAGGTTGCCACAGTTACCATCATGCTTTCATGAAATCTCAGAATGAAGAAACAATGTGACTCTGTGTGTGTGTGTGTGTGTGTGTGTGTGTATTTGGACAGAATAGAAGGGTGATGTAGTCAGAGTGGCTGACATTAACACCAAGATACTAAGATTGTAGACAACAGGGACCCAGGGTCGAAGACACTAATGAAGGCATACAAAGGAGCAGAATTGTGGCTCAGAAGTCTTAACAATAAATAGAGGACCTTGGTGCTCTGCCAGCCTTGACTGAGGACATGTTGGTGAGAATGGATTCTCCATGTGATTCTTTCCTTAGGGAGTGTGGTGGGTCTGAGTAGAACTTGACTGGGTAGTCTCTTTATGGAAGGAAAAATGTTTTGGTAGAGAATCCAGCAAACCCTGAACCTCTGTAGGCGCATCTGAAATCCCCATGACACTGCCCTAAACATTGAAGAATGGGAGATTCCATAACACCTTCTTTCTTATTTTCCTAAGACCTCAGGAGTTATCTTTGACACTTTTCAGTAGTACTAGAGTTTGAATACAGGTTCTTACACTTGCTTGGATGGAGCTCCGACTTTCTTTTTGCTGGTTATTTTAGAGAGTCTTTTCTGTCCAGATTGGCTTTGAACGTTTTTTAGCCCTCATATCTCAGCCTTCTGTGTAGATAGGACTATAGGCATGAGACATGGGAGCCCACCTGAAATCTTTTTGAATAGAGTAAAATGTGTTCTCTACTGATCTTAAGAGCTGAATGCTGTAGGTTTACCATTTTCAAATTCTTTATGGACTGAATTTCTTTGAGAGGTGGTGTGAAACATTACTCTTCCATCTAGGACATACACAGTCAGAAAAGCCTTAGTATACAGTATACATAGTGATGTCAGCAGAACTTCTGAATAGTTCACTGCAGTCAATGATCACAATTTTCCTTTTCTTGTTCATGTTCCACAAAATTTATACCCTTGTCTTTGCCCATTTGGAAGAATGATGGCAAGAGCTAAGGCAATCTGTTCATAAAGAAAGTTTTCTTTGGTAAGATGTGAGCATGAGACAAGGATGGGGCAAAAGATACAATTTCATATTGTGATGATTTCAGTGATTTAAAAAAATACAGAGGAATTATCTTTCATTAATAGCATGTATGAATATTTGTTGTACATTCCTTGAATAATGTTATTTGCTTCTTTTGCCTACCTTAGCACAATACTCAACTTGTGAATGTTCATGTTCAGTCACTGGATTAGAAAATATAAATGTGAAAAACCCATAAGTAGTACAATATTTAAATATGGTCATGAATTTCTCTAAATCATATAATACTTAGTTAACTCCTTTGGCTTATCTGTTTCATGCACCACAAGTGATATAGCTCAGGATTTATTGGCACATTGGTCAATAAGTTACTGAAGTTAATCTTCACTTAATGAATAATCAGCAAGGGATATACACAGATGACAAGTATTCAATTTTCAGAAATCTCTTGCCCAATCTCTCTCTCTTCTTTCTGTCTTCCTAATTATTGATTTAATGTATGAGCCCCTCCTCCCAATCCTTCAGCCAGTACCCTTGAGAGTTCAGTCTTTTAAAGATGTTCTCATTAGAGTCAATAATTCACCATGGCATATTATATAGTGCCCCGAATACCTATAAAGCTGTTCTTTCATGTTGTACATCCTGGGGTGCTCAAATAATTAATTTGACTAGCTATAAAGAACAATACCTTCTATTGTGAGGGTTAAAAAATGTGCTATCCATAGAGGCAAATACACAGACAGGATCAAGAAACAAGCTCTGCAGGAGAGTTTCTCAAGAACATTTTAATGTTGGAGGCAGGTAGTTCTGTTCTTGGCCCGAGATGAAGGTATGAAGTAAAAGGAAATTGTGAGATAGAATTAATCATTTAGTAATTGATTGTTAGTATTTTGGGGGGGGGCTTTTCTTCTTGAGACAAAAAGAACTCTTAAAATAGTGTATTTGGTATTGTTAAAAAGCTTTTATTTGAAATAAAGTATTCTAAAGATATAATCTTATTTTGATTTACAACTGTTAAAATTTTAACATAAGTGTTGTAGGGAAAGTTAAATACTTTTGTGAATACCAGGGTTTGAACCCAGCTTCAAGCTTGATTGCTTGATTGCTGGAGCCATGCCTCTAGCATAGCTTTTTTTGAGATTCCTTTTGAGATGGGATCTTGTGGACTTTTATGCTCAGGCTGGCTCCAAACCATGATCCTCTGGGTCTCAGCCTCCTGAATAGCTAGGATTACAAGCATGAGTCACAGGCCTGAGGCAGAAAGTTACACACTTGTAATTAGTTCATATTAATGAAGGCGATTCACATCTCCATTTGGCTATTTCCCAAAAGAGACTAATAGCATTCACATTAACATTTGAGTTAGTTCTAAATAGCAAAGTATATTCCAGTTTAGGTGTGATAAATGAGTAACAACTAAATAAAAAATAACTTTTTAAATTTTTGTGGAATAGTTAAGTGTCAATGGTCCCAGATTCATATTCTAACTTTGCCAATATCTAACCAAGTGGTCTTGAGTAAGACACCTAAGTTAGCTCAGACTATATAACGAAGATTAATTTCTCCCAGATCTAATACTTTGTATTTCTTGGACTTCCAACAAACAAAATCACTCATCCATTGGAATAAAAAAAGTCAATGCCCATAATATTTTTCATTGAATAAATTCTAGGGAGATGTTTATCAGAGTCAAGCCATGGATGAATTGTTGTCAAAATAGGTATATTCCTACTGGTTAAAATTTTTGCTTTATTGACAGCTGGCTTAGGAAACTCAAGTTGGATTGTATTAATTTCTAGGTTACAGTATGAAAACTTCCATTGGAAACTGCTTCTGGAAGCAGTTCTAATGTAAAGGAAAGGAAGGCAAATAGAAAAAAAAAAAGGAAGGCGTTAGGTGCCAGTGCTCATGTTCCTAACTCTAGTTACTCAGAAGACTGAGAGACATGGTTCAAAACTAACAGAGGAAGAAAAGTCCTCAAAATTAAATCTCCAAAATAATCAGAAATAATCAGGCATGGCTCAAGTGGCAGAGCATATGCTGTAAGCAAGAAAGTAAGCACAAGGCTACGTCAAACCCCAGAAGAAAAAGAAGAAAAAAAAAAGAAGGAAGGAAAGTAGGATAAATCAAGAAAGGAAGAAAAACTGAAGAATGCAAGGAAAGAAAATAGAATATAAATACCAGCCAGAGGACAAAATGTATTCTCCCAGGCACCAAAATTGCCGAAGCACAATACCTGTAACCACCAATGGATAGCTGAATCTGGAAACAGCAGCCACACTCCCTTTTTCCATCCATGGTCACATTTTGAATGAAAGTAAATGCCTGAAAAATATGAGACCTAGTTGTTGTTTTGTTCCCCACGCTCCCCCATCCCCATCCCCTGGAAGAAATAAGTACCACCTCAGCTGAGTGATAATTATTTTTCTTGCCACCAATCAGGTAGTAAAGACTAATTACAGATAAAATAAAAAAGAGGCTACATTTCTAGATGTTTTATACATCCAGTTTTGTAGTGTGGATTAACTTGGTACTCTTGTTAGCCACGGTTTCCTGCTGTGGATAATATAAAGTCTGTCTTTTATAAATGGAACCAATCCCTAAGTTTAACACTGCAAACTTAAGCAACAAGACAAGTTTTTTTTCTTGCACATTTTATGATATTTGTCAGTAAAACTCTTAGACTTTTAGTGATGTGGGGACTATTCCTAAGAAACCAATTGGCACAACTTTTTGGAGTTAATAAAACTGTGTTCCCACTGGCTCCATTGCTGTTTTGTGCAAAATTCCCCACCGAGTATTTGATGAATTTCTGCTCCTCAGGGGCCTCAATTTTTTTTGTGAGTACTCTGAGGATCCACACGTCTTGTCTCAGGGAGGAAGATGATTTCCTCTGATAACATTCCCCTGGCACCTGAGGAACTTATCACAGCCCTTTATTTGGCTGTGTCTGTTATGCTGGCATGGGGCCAGAGCACTGGGGAAGAAAAGGTTGTGCTTTTTACAGAGAACATTTTATTCCCTCTTGGGAAAAATGAACATGACTCAATGTCAGGAAGGGAAATTCTTCATATAGATAAAGAGAATGAACATCCGCCTACCTCTTTTAATAGTTAAAACACATTTAATGTTCTCTTTTCATTTTGTTTTCTTGAGGAGCTCACATTATTTTAGAAAATTAGACTTTTTAAATCTGCTTGCTTGCTTTGTTTGTTCCCTCCCTCCGTCCCTCCCTCCTTCCTTCCCTCTCTCTGTCCCTCCGTCCCTCCGTCCCTTCCTCCCTTCCTCCCTTCTTTCCTTCCTTCCTTCCTTTCCTTCTTTTCCTTCCCTTCCTTCCTTCCCTTCCCTTCTTTCTTTTTCTTCCCTTCCTTCCTTCCCTTCCCCTCCTTCCTTCCCTTCCCTTCCTTCCTTCCTGCTTCTTGCTTGCTTGCTTGGCTGCTTCCTTCCTTCCTTTCCTTCCTTTTTCTCCCTCCCTCCCTCCCTATCTTCCTTCCTTCCTCCTTCTTTCCTTCCTTTCTTCTTGGTAAAGATAGACATTTTTCATTTCCCAATAGACCTTCATGGAGAGGAGATTTAAAATGCTGAGTTCTAATTGGGTGCAGGTGGATGGGAGGGAAAATGTCTGAAATAAAAAAGAGCTGATGCAAGCTGAACCGATCAGGCAAGCCATGTCTTTTACCAACAGGTCTCAGTCTATTGGATGGAAGCCTTGCTATTAAGTAGTCACAAAAGATAATGAGTTTATGGGAGGACAGATTTGGTTCTCTTTGCCTTCCCTCATCTTAACTCTTTAATAGAATTGCTCATTTTCAAAAAGCATAGAGAATGCTTTATTTAAAAAAAAATAACTTCGTTCTTTGCCCCTCACAGTTCTAGATGCATGTTCTGTAACAATTAGTATTTTTTAAATTGACTGTTGTATAGCAACCAGGTAGATACTCCAAGACCCCAATATGGCAGTTTATATAGCTCCAGGGAAAACCTACCCATCAGCTTAGGGGCAGTATTGTATTTTGTTTTAATTTTTCTTTAATGGAAAAACAGGTTACTGGTAATCAAGGCAGTTTTTGTTGTTGTTTAGACTATATATTATAATCTCCACCTTTCTTTAGAGGTAGATGTGACTGTATTATGTGATTCTGACCTGTGGAACATAAGTCGAAGTGTAACGTTTATCCTTTATGGGAGGAGAAAAAAAATTCTCTTCTTTCTTTCATCTTGCTACCTGGAATGTGGATGTAATTACTGGAACTTCAATAGTTATCGTGTTTTATGTTTTAGACGAGGTCTGGCTAAGTAGTCATGGTGGGATAATCTAGGTTGGGATAATCTTTAATCTCAAGAGCTGGGATTAAGGTTTGAGCTACCATGCCTGGGTTATATTTGAAAGAAAACAGACAGCATTTTTTATGAAGAATTTATATTCTTTTTGTTACAAAAATGCTTTTTGTGCCAAACCTTAGAAGAGGAAAAAAGGGACATTAGTGGAACTTCTGAGAAGACTTGAATAAGAGTCTATAGTTTGGATAACAACATTTCTGCCAAAAAAAATAACATTTCTGCCAATATCCTTTTCTTCAATTTAATAATTGTACCTTGGCTATGTAAAATGCTAACACTAGGGGAGGCTAGCTGAAGAGTACTTGGAAACTTGATATGATCTATTTTTACTGAAACAAAATGCACAAAATACACAATTTACCATTTAAACAATTTTAAGGGTACAGTTCTGTGCTATTAAGTACACTTGTATTGCTCTACAATCATCATCACCACACATTTCTAAGATTTTTCCTCTTTCCAAACTGAAATCCCTCCTCATTACACACCCCCATCTCCACACCCTGGGAAGCCAATGGATTTCTATACCTGTGAACCAGATTGCTGTCAGCACCTCATATAACTGGGGTAAACAAATACTGTTTGGACTTTTGTTACTGGTTTGTTCCAATCAGCATGTCTTTACGGTTCATTCATTTTGTAGTGTGAGTCACAATTTTCTTGGTTTTGAAAACTGAATAATAATTAATTTGCATGCACACATCCCAATCTTTCCTTCCTTCCTTCCTTCCTTCCTTCCTTCCTTCCTTCCTTCCTTCCTTCCTTCCTTCCTTCCTTCCTTCCTTCTTCTCCTCCTCCTCTTCTTTTTCTTCTTTTTGGTCAGTTGTGGGGCTTGAACTCATAGCCTGGGTGCTGTGCTTGAGCTCTTTTGCTCAAGGCTATTGCTCTACCACTTTGGTCCTCAGAGCCATTTCTGGTTTTCTGGTGGTTAATTGGACATAAGAGTCTCACGGACTTTCCTACCCTGGCAGGCTTTGAACCATGATCCTCAGATCTGAGCCTCCTGGATTACAGGCATGAACCAACAGCTCCCAGCCTCAATTTGTTTTCCTGTTCATCTGACAGTATGAATTGTGAGGGACAGAAATATTTGCTTTACAGTATACCCCCAAAACATATTCATGTCCTCATCTCTGGAACCTATGAATATTACTTTAAATAGCAAGTAAAAATTCAGATATGATAAACTTGAGATGGAGAGATTCAGCAGACTTTTCTGGATGGATCTAAAATGAAATCAGATGAATTCTTGTAACAAGGAGGTAGAGGTAGATTTCAGACAGAAGAGGAAAAGGAGGAAAAGTGGTCATGGCAACAGGGATTACAGTGGTGAACACAGGCCAC
Source organism: Dipodomys ordii (assembly GCF_000151885.1). NCBI lineage: Eukaryota > Metazoa > Chordata > Mammalia > Rodentia > Heteromyidae > Dipodomys > Dipodomys ordii. Next base: position 2,202,328 of record NW_012267306.1, read on the forward strand.
CAAAAGTTGGAAGACACAAAGAAGGAATTGTCCCTCTGAGCTTGCTGGGGGAATGCAGCATGTTGATGTTGGCCCAGTGCTGCTGGGGTTTGACCTCAAGACAAATGTGAGAAGACCAATGTTTGTTGTCTTCTCAAACACTAATAAAAAACATCATATACCATTAATATCCCATAGAAAAATAGCCGATTTTTTTAATGAACAAGCTACCAGTTGATGAAGTATAATTTATGTAGATAATTATGCAAATTAATTTTCTTTGTCTTATATAAACATGTTCATTTGCACTATTCAGAATTTCTTTGCTTGTGACATACTTTTAAGTATTTTCCTGTTTGGAAAATGGTACATATTAATTGCAGAAAATTAGAAAGTGGGGAAAAGTATGAAGAATTAAATAAAACCATCATTTACAAATCATCTACAATCATCTACAAAATGATGAAATTAAGATATCTTTTCACTGGTTTTCCTTTTGATTTAGTATAACTACACTTAAATAAACATCCTGAAATTATGAAGAATAGTTTATATAACATGCACTTATGATATTTAAAAAATATTTTTTATATTTCTGACATTTTATGCAATGCTATTATTTATGAACTTATAGATATGGAGATATGTATTAACAATTCTGTATACATTGACTAACATGATTGAGAAAATAATGATTGGTTGTTTCTTCTTACAGATTTGTATTTGTTTTATGTTAATTTGTGAAAGAATTGTGACATCATTGTATATAATTATATTTCTGTACTCATCATTCTATTGTTTATTATAAGATGATACTTTTACCAGATTATTAATGTCTCTTAAACATTATTTTATATACATGTATATGTATTCTGGATCTGAATGACATTTGTATTTTAGTAAATCCAAACCCCTGGTCATCTCAATGAAAAATTAATTTTGGCTTTATATGTGAAGATAGGCCCTGTTAGTAAATGCATTTAATTTTTTATTCAGCAATAACCTTAAGTTACTGATAATGTTGAATATTACTTTAGTATTTAGAAAATCAGTATTATTCACTATCACCCTTTTTAATGCCAACTGGTAAGGTTTTAGGGAAAATTGGAGATAGTACTTATCTTATACTAACTCTCTAGAGAGTTAGTGAGAGTTAGTAATTCTGAAATATTAAAAGCTATTGGTTTTCAAAATGAGTCTATTTTCAGTTGGAGAGGGAAGTTGATAGGAAGACAAAAAGGTATAAAATCATTTGCTCTTGAGCTTGTCCAGCTTGGAAGCAAGTGGCCAGTGAGTCTGCAGCTTGGTGAATGAGAGGGAGATAAAGAGAGCACTGGAGGCTCAGCAGGGTTAGGGAAGCCACATTATTTTCAGTGCACAGGAGTCTATGAAATTTCTGTAAGGGACTTTCACAGGGCATGTCTATGAAAAGATTCCCAGGATGTGAATGTTCCAAGAAGAGGGGGTATGTGACCAAAGGTAAGGCAAGTAGGCCAAAGACAGATCCCAGTGATCTTTGAGGGACATACATTTCAGGAGCTCACATACCAATGGGAAGACATTGGTTGGTTTTAGGCAGGAGAGTGACCTTGTCTGATCTGTAATTTACAGAACAAATTATAATCACATTGAAGGAGGTTATAGAAAATTAGACTTGGATTAGGGTAATGTCATTAAAGGTGGTCTAGAGCTGCAGAAGAAATATAAACATGAAATGTAAAATTGACAGACTTCAATGGATGAACTGATGTGTCAGGTGAAGAGGATAAAGGAGTCAGGGTTGAAGCTGAGGCTTCGAGGTGGAGTGACAGGATGGGGAGCACATATCTGGAGCACGTGTAAGGAGTTGGGAAGATACTATGTTCAACATGTATATGCCTCGGACAGTGGAGAAACTCTTTTTGACATAAAAGGTGAAGAAGGCAACAAAATAGTCACTAAGTGTCTGAGACATACAAAATACTCAATCCCATCCTTTACTCCATCCTCATAACAGCAGTGAGAAGAAAAATATCAAATCTCCTTTATAGAAAAAAAAAACAAAGTATATGCAAACTTCAACATTTTATGTCAAAAGTCATTCTACTAAAAAAAAAAGATGTAGATGTACATGTCACTGAGCTTACAAAGCAGTTCATTGTGTGGGAAACATTAAGATGAACACAAACACATGATGTAATGGCATTCAGTGCTGTTATATAATTGCCAGAATAGTGGCAAAGACATTCCAAAGAGCAAGAAGAGAACAGATGGGAATATTTGAGAATATTTGAGAGAGAGGTCTTGTGGGAGTATGCGACCATGCTAAGGACCTCAGGGGCATTGCAAATGTCAAAAGTAGAGTCTGTACATGCAGGACTTCACTTCCTTTAGGTGTGTTATATTACAATGAGCAATCAATAAAGGGAGGAGGGTTGTACATGTTCTAGAAATAAAATGGATAATTGCACATCATTGGAGAGAAAAATCTCACTTCTTTCAAATGGCTGGTCTTACTCTTTTGACAGTTTCTGTTAGTCTTAGGACTCTAAAACCTAAATAAAAATTGGTCAGAGGATGGCAATATAGAGAAATCACAACAGAATTGAGCAATATGACTCCTTGGATTGTAAAAGTTCATGAAGTACGTGAAAGCTCAGCAGTAGTTTATAAATACTAGCCCAATGCCACTGACCATAAGAAAAACTCCCATAGCTGGGTGCCAGTGGCTCACGCCTGTAATCTTAACGACCCAGGAGGCTGAGATCTGAGGATCACGGTTCAAAAACCAGCCTGGGCAGGAAAGTCCGTGAGATTCTTATCTCCAATAAACCACTAGAAAACCGGAAGTGGCGCTGTGGCTCAGGCTGTAGAGTGCTCGCCTTGAGCTGAAGAGCACAGGGACAGCGCCCAGGCCCAGGCCCAGAGTTCAAGCCCCACAACCGACAAAAAAGAAAAAGAAAGAAAGGGAGAAAGAAAGAAAGAAAGGAAAGAAAGAAAGAAGGAAAATTCCCATACAGCTACTCTCCTGGTGATGACTGACTCAAAAGGGAGGTGAGACAAAGAAACAATACCTATGTGCCTCTTTGTATTTATATAAAATATGTCTCAAAATAAACTTCAAGATATGGAAACTCGATCTCATTTAAAATTTTTATTTTTTGATTATTCTGTCTTCTTTTTTTAATGTATGCTATATTCATATGTATATCTTTGGAAGGGTGGAGGGGGAAGGTGCAGAAATTGAGGAGAAAAAGGGTAAAAAAAACCCTGCAGAAGTGGAGCTCATTGGACAGTGACAAAAGTGAACTATATAACTCATGGGTGGAGATGTGAGGGATGGACTGGGGGGGGGGATGGGAACAGAAGACACTGTATGAAAGGAAATGTACTCATTACCTGACTCATGTAATTGTAATCCTTCTGTATACCACCTTTATAATAATAATAAAGTAAATAAAAGAATAAAAAGAACTGCTAGGATGCTGAGCATGGTGATGTATATCTATAATCCTAGCAATATGAAGACTGGAAGCTTATACCTTTAAGGTCATCTTGGACTATAAATAGCCAGTTTTAAGCCAGCAAGACTCTTATTGCAAACAACAACAACAACAAATAAGACAAACAAATAACCTGGGGCACACCTAAAGTGACATTAGCATATATTTCTTAAATAGAAACTTTAGTTGGTAATGGTATCTAAAGCAAATGGAATGCATCTGGGATTTTTAAAGAGAAAAAAAAAAGTGAGTGTGAGAGATAAGAATATCATTTCTACCAAATCTCCCAAACCTTCTGGTTTGCAGGTCTTGACTGGGATGTTCATGGAGATGAAAATATCTCTGCACCATAAAGTCACCCAGCATCCAAGTCATGGAGTTTAGCAATGACATTATGGTTTGGCACGTAATCAACAGCTTATCAATTCTGGAATGGTTGTGCAAATTAAAATATCAATGATCCTGATTTTTAAATGCCAAGAGCTTAATTTAGGAAAGGATCTCTTGTAATCTTTCAATCCTGACCTTCTTTGATAAGCCTATTTTCATTTTTTAAGTTTAGAAAATGAGATGCCTTCTACGGCTAAGCCATTTCCTTGCTCTCAGAGATTAGGGTAAGCAAGACACACTTACTATTTATATACTCAAAACAGTTTGGATGTTAGTTCCTTCTTGTGGTACTGAAGAACACTGCAGAAGAACGCGGCGCTGTAGGGAAAGCACTTCCACTGCTGCCTTTGGCAGCTCCTACTATTGTCTTGGAATTCTTTCATCCAGGAAGTTCTTATTATTGACTTAAAATCCCTCTTGTATTAATTAAAGCCATTTTACTTTTCTTTTCCAGAATGAACATTGAAAAGGACAGCTTGTCATTGCTTGTTTGAGCCCTCTTCATCATTTTGAAGACTGTATTGAAGTGTCCAGTCAGGTTCTTTTGTCTAACTTAAAGTTTCACCAGCTTTTCCACAAAGAACTGTTCCCTTTCAATTTGGGGATGCTAGTAGCAGGAGGAAACCAGGTATGTGAACTCCCATGAGCTCTTCATCTTTCCAGACTCAGTTTTTCTGTTTGAAAAGTGAGAATTTAGCATAAAATCAAATGTTTCCAGTGCTCTGAAGATCTTTCTTGGGGCATTTCTGGGAAGGGAAATGTGTGAGTGTGTTTCTCTCTCTCTTTCTCCTTTTCTCTCTTCTCTGTCTCTCCCTCCTTCCCTCCCTTTCTCCCTTTCTCTTCTCTCTCCCTATCTCCCTCTCTCTTCTCTCTCCCTCCCTCTTTCTCTTTCTCTGTTACCCTTACTCTCACTCATCTCTCTGCTCTCTCTGTCTCTCTCCTTATTTCTTTCTGTGGTATGTGTATGAGGGAGAGCGAGGTTTCTGCTCTATTCTATATATGATGCTTAAAATGTTTTTCAAGATAAACACACAAAGTTCTCCTTTGTCATCTCATCCTTCTGCCTTCTCACTGTCTTACAGTTGATTTCATGCTATACAAATACTCACCCAAACAGGAACAATACAATACTATTATAAATAATTAAATTAACCCTAAATAAATTATAAAAAGGATTTTAAATCAGTGGAATTAATATTGGGAACATGACTATGTTACTGAAAGCAATCTACAGATACAATGCAATCCTCATTAAAATTTCAGTCATTAGTCACAGAAATAGAAAAAAATCAACCCTAAAGTTCATATGGAAGTTTAAAGGATTCAAGTAGTATAAGCAATCCTAAGCAAAAAGATGCTGGAAGTATCATAATACATGACTTCAACTTATACTAACGAGTCAGAGTAACAAAACATTATTGTTCTGATATAAAAATAGACACAAAGAGCAAGGGAATACAATAAAAGATTCAGATATAAGCCTACACAGTTATAGTCATATGATCTTCAAAAAAGATATTAATAATAACATTGTAGAAAGGTAGTCTTTTCAATAAGTAGTGTTAGGGAAACAAGATACATCATTGAAACTATATCCCTCTCTCTCACCTTGTTCAAAAATCAATTTTAAATGGATCAAAGACCTTAATGTAAGACTTACAACTTTGAATTACAGTAAAGAAACAGAGAGAAAACACAGAAAGGTATAGGCATAGGCAACTACTTTCTGAATAGAACTCAAATAGCTTAGGAAATAAGAGGCAATAATAGACAATGAGATTGCATCAAATAAAAATTTTCTGTATAAAAATATTGGATTGAAGAAACAATCTACAGAATGAAGAAAAATTTTTGTCAGCTATTCTTCAGGCAAGGGATTGATATCTAGAATATATAGAAACAAAAAAAATGAAACACCAAATAATCTAATCTAGTTAATAAATGGTAAAATAAATTGAACAAGTAGTCCTCAAAAAAGTACAAATAGCCAACAAATACATGGCCAAATGTTCAACATCCTTAGCCATAAAAACATATACATAGAAATAACATTCAGTTCCATCTTATCACAGTCAGAATGGCTATAATAAAGGAAACAAACAATAAATAATAGGATGTTGGGTAAGGAAACTTAATATGCTATTGGTGGAAAGATTAATAGATCTACTCAGGAAGTAAATGGAAGTAAGGATGGTAGTTCCTCAAAATACTGAAAATATTTTCCTGCTATAACCATTACTACACATTATTCCAAGGCATTAAAGTCAAATACAGTCAAGATATATGCATACCCATGATTATTGCAGCACTATCCACAATAAACATGCTATGGCATCAGCCTAGGTACTCATTAGCCAATAGGTGGATGAAAAATAGAGGCAAACACACACATACACACATAAATGAATGGTTACATATATGCACACATATATAAATACAGACAAGGTCTAAATATTCATCCATAAAAAGATAAAATTATGTTGTTTACAGGAAATGAATGGAGCTAGAGATCATCATGTTGAGTGAAATAAGCCAGACTTAGAAAGACAAATATTGCATATTTTCTCTTATATGCAGAATTCAGACCTAAAATATCAAAACAAAACAAAATAAATTTAAAATTTTTCTAGGGAGAACCACTATGAGGAGGGAAGGCAAAAAGAGAGAGTGATGTGTATATTACCAAAGTACATTATATGCATGTGAAAATAAAATAATAAAGCCCAATCAACTTGTTAAAATGGAGAGGAGGATAAGAAGACTATTAAAGGGATTAGTATTATTAAAACACTTTATTTATGTATATGGAAATGTCACACCACAAGAAACTCTACTGTACAATTTTTAGAAATATTAAGTTGTCTAACACTAAATAGCTTTGTTTCTATCATAATCCACACATCTCTGTGTATGTACATGTGTGTATATATACATATGTATGCATATATACACTTATATATGCATATTTAATATTTCCTTATATACATATATTGATCCAGATGTATTTTTGTACTTATCTATATAGATACAGACAGATTCGTATCTGTATATATATATATGTGTGTGTGTATAAGATAGATAGATATAACCATATAAATAAACAAGCCTGCCATATGCCAAATCACTGGGACTACTAGAGGTAGTAAAGAGTAGACTACTAAAGTGCAGACAGAATGTCCTATCACCATCATTATTTAACATAACTCTGAAGGTATTAGTCACAATTCTAAAGAACTATCAGGTTGTGGAGCTTAAACTGCCAGGTGCCAGGTCTTAGAATGAAGCTATTATAATTAAGGAAGATCTAGACATTGTGACAAAGAATTCAGAATTTGTGGAAATCCTAAAAAGAATTACAAAGGTATCATTGCAGATTACAGTTAAAGTATTGCTTCTTTAATAAATGGTGCAACCTAGGGTTGCCATATAAAGTATAAAATGCCTAATCAAATCTGATTTACATATAAATAAAATTTTATTAAAAATGAATTGTACTTTAGCTTAAGTATGCCCTATGAAGCAATACTCTGTTGGTGGGAATGCAAACTTATTCAACCACTGTGAAAGGCCCTATGGAGGTCCCTCAAAAACCAAAACATAAAACTACCCTATGATCCAGCAATTTCACTCCTGGACACTTATCCAAAAGATGGTAAACTAGGATACAGTAAAGCCACCAGCACAACCATATTCACTTCAGTATTATTCATCATGACCAAAGTGTGGAATCAGCCCAGATGCCACTCAATATGAATTGATATACATACAGATGTATGAATATATGAATATATATGAAAATATATATCATGTATGATATGTCCATATATATGAATATATCATATATATGATATATCATATATACAACTATGTGAATATCATATAGTATATAGATACACCTATGTGTATCCATCTTTCTATCTATTGAATTTCATTCATATATCTATATGTATATCATATAGTATATAGCTATACATATCATATGTATATCTATCTATCTGTCATCTATCTACCTATTGAATTTTATTCATCAATAAAGAGAATGATGTTGTACCATTTGTAAAGAAATGAAAAGACCTAGTAAAAATTATATTAAGTAAAGTAAGTCAGACCCAGAAAGACAAAAAATACATATTTCCCCTTATTTTTTGGAATATTTATATCATCTTTAAGTAGTTGTACAAAGGAATTGTCATTCACCAAAGCAGTTTATGAATATGGTGCATCTTGATCAATGTCTCCTTTTTCAACATTCTCATTCACCTCTCCTAACCCACCTCTTTTCTAATTTTTCTTAATCTTTTTTTTGGAGGGGGAAATTGTGGGGTTTCAACTCACTGCCTGGGCACTGTCCCTGAGCTCTTTTGCTCAAGGCTATCACTCTACCATTGAGCAACAGCACAGCACCACTTCCAGTTTTCTGATGGTTATTTGGAGATAAGAGTCTCATGGACTTTACTGTATGGGCTAACCTTGAACCATAATCCTCAGATCTCAGCCTCCTGAGTAGCTAGGATTATAGGCATGAACTACCAGTACCCCGCTACTTTTCTCAAGTTTTAGGTTATATGTTAAATTTTTTGCTATTTAACACAGCTTTTTTTGTATGTTTTTTATTGCAAAAATGCTGTACAGAGGGGTTACAGTTACATGAGCAAGGTAATGAGTACATTTCCTATTGAGCATTGTTGCCTCCTCCTTTGTTTCCCCCTACCATCCCTTCCCTCCCACCTCAACTACACCTCCATCCCCCCACCCACCCAAGTTGTAAAGTTCGTTTTCAAGAGTGTTTTGTACATCTCATTGTTACAATGGGTCAACCTGTATCCTTATTTTGGCATCAAATACAGTGAAAATGGGTTACACCATGGGGGAGGAACATACAAAGCAACAAAAAAAAATCACATAGCACATTATAAATACATTAGAAACAATAGCAAGAAAGAAAAAAGACACTCGTGTCCCTATCTTGGGGTTCATTTCACTTAACATCATCTTATATGGTCATATGTACATAGCTTTTGGCCTTTTCTGCTTGTCCTACACATGTACTAGTTATTGCAAATAAGGGAAAACATGGGACCTATATTTCTCTGGGCCTGGCTTACTTCACATAATCAAAATGCTTAAATATAGATACAGGTTGGCTCATTGTAACAATGAGAAATACAAAACACTATGTTGAAAATGAACTTTACAACTTCGGTGGGGAGGGGTGGTAGTTGTGGAGGTGAGAGGGAAGGGATGGTAGGAGGAAAACAAAGGAGGAGGCAACAATGCTCAATAAGAAAAGTATTCATTACCTTGTTCATATAACTGTAACCTCTCTGTACAGCATTTTTATAATAGAAAACATACAAAAATGATCTAGCTTTAGTTTTCTACAGGTGAATAACCAATTTTGTCAGCACCATTTATCGAATACTCTGGTTTGTCTTCAGATCATATAAATCTTTTGCCTTTAACACAACTTTATGTATACAATGTATACAATATGTATACATTATGTATATGTATACATTTGTATACAATATATCTGACTTTTATCATTTATCTTTGACCAGTCCTTTCCCTTATTTTTCTCAATACTGTGATATAACAACAGACTATACTCATTCATCAGAAAGAATGATATTGTACCATTTGTAAGGAAATGAAAAGACTTGGAAAAAATTATACTAAGCAACGTAAGCCAGATCCAGAGAAACATAGGTTGTACGGATTCCCTTATTTGTTGTAGCTGAAATGTGCCTATAAATCTATAAGTCAACACACTGGGTAGTAAGCAAGGAGTTACAATGAATTAACTGAAGTGTAATAGACTCTATGGAGAGAGCAAAGATTGTAATTCTTTAAAAAGACTAAACAAAACCCAACAGAACAAATACCAGGAAATGGTTATTTGTAAGAGGGTAGGGCCAAGGGGAGAGGGTGTGAAGAATGAAGTGGGGAACAGAAAAGAATGCAGGCAAAATTCAATGTTTTCCCTTACATATGGAAGCTAGATTTAGCTTATAAACTTATAAGTGAATTACGTTGGGTGGTATGCAAGTGTATACAAATGTATTAACTTAAATATGGTATATTTGGGGAAAACTATCCCTTAGGTTAAATCAAAGGTTAACAAAATAAACACCAGTAAATGAATACTTCATAGGGGTGCGGTGGGAATCAAGGGGGAGGAGGGAAGTTAGATGAATGAAGAAGTAGAGAAGAGTGCAGTCAAAGATTTGATGTATCTATTGGACATCCTTCTTTCCTCTTCAGAGAAGTTTCTCTTTAAGTCTTTAGCCCACTTATTTATTAGGCAGTTGTTTCTTTGAAGATTAGTTGTTGGGGGATTTAATTTTCTGAGTTCCAGGTATAGTTTAGATATGAGATCCTTGTCCATTTATGGCTAGTGAAGATCTTCTCCCAATCCGTGGGCTTTCTATTGAACTTGCTGCTATGTCCTTTGCCATGCAGAAGGTCTGCAATTTTGTGCTATCCCATTTGTCCAACCTTTCTTTGATTTGTTGTGTTTCTGGATCTCTTTTAAGAAAATTTTGGCCTGTGCCAAGGAGACCTAAGGTTTCTCCTATTCCATCCTGTAATGTTTTCAGAGTGTCTGCTTTGACTCCAAGGTCTTTGATCCATTTGGAGTTGATTCTGATGCAGGGTGATAGATAAGGATCTAGCTTTAGTTTTCTACAAGTAGTTAACCAATTTTTCCAGCACCATTTACTGAAGAGGCTGCCTTTCTTCCATTCTATTTTTTTAGTTCCCTTATAGATGATTAGATGGTTATAAGTCTGTGGGTTCATTTCTGGGTTTTCAATTCTATTCCATTGGCCCTGAGGTCTGTTCTTGTGCCAGTACCAAGCTGTTTTGATTACTATGGCTTTGTAGTAGAGTTTGAAATTTGGTATTGATATTCCTCCAGCAGTGTTCTTTATGGTGAGGATCGTTTTTGCTATTCGAGGTCTATTATTGTTCCATATGAATTTTTGGATTGCTTCTTCTATTTCCTTGAAGAATGAGGTTGGAATATTGATAGGTATCGCATTGAATTTGTAGATAGCCTTGGGAAGTATTGCCATTTTCACGATGTTGTTCTTTCCAATCCAGGAGCATGAGAGTTTTTGCCATTTTCTAAGTTCTGTTTTGATTTCCATTTTCAGGTTTTTAAAGTTTTCATCATAGAGGTCCTTCACTTCCCTGGTTAAGTTAATTCCTAGGTGTTTTATTTTTTGTGGGGCTATTATGAATGGAGTTGCTCTCATGGTTTCAGCCACGCTTTTCTCATTGTTGGCATTCAGAAAAGCCATTGATTTTTGAGGGTTAATTTTATACCCTGCTACTTTGTCAAAGTTTTGAATCAGCTTGAGTAATTTGGGAGTGGAATCCATGGGATTCCTTAAATACAAGATCATGTCATCTGCAAAGAGGGAGAGTTTTACTTCATCTTTCTCTATTGGGATCTCTTTTATGTTTTCATCTTGTCTTGTTGCTGTAGGTAGGCATTCTAATAGTAGATTGAAGAGAAGTGGAGAGAGTGGACATCCTTGTCTCATTCCTGAGTTAAGAGGAAATAGCTTTAGTTTTTCACCATTAAGTATAATGCTGGCTGTAGGTTTGTCATATACAGCCTTTATTGTATTTAGGAATGGTCCCTGGATTCCTAATTTTTCCAGAAACTTCCATCATAAAGGGGTGTTAGATCTTGTTAAATGCTTTTTTCTGCATCTATTGAGATAACCATGTGGTTCTTATCCTTGCTTTTGTTGATGTGATGAATTATTTTAATTGATTTGTGTATATTGAACCAGCTTTGCATCCCTGAAATGAATCCTGTTTGATCGTGGTGTATGATTTTTTGGATGAATTGTTGAAGTCGATTGGCCAAAATTTTGTTGAGAAGTTTTGCATCAATGTTCATCAAACAAATGGGTCTATAGTTCTCTTTCTTTGATGAGTCCCTGCCTGGTTTTGGAATAAGGGTTATGATGGCTTCATAGAATGAGTTTGGTAGTGAACCTTCTCTTTCAATTTCATTGAAGAGTTGGAGGAGTATTGGTGTGAGCTCTGCTTTGAAGGCCTTGCAGATTCTGCTGTAAATCCATCTGGTCCTGGGCTTCCCTAGCCATAAAAGAAGCAAATCAAAACAACATTGAGATACCACGTCACCCCAGTTAGAATGGCTATAATCAAGAACTCTAATAACAACAGATGCTGCAGGGGATGTGGACAGAACAGAACCTTACTGCACTGTTGGTAGGAGTGTAAACTTGTTCAACCACTTTGGAAAGCAGTATGGAGGTTCCTCAAAAGACTCCACATAGAGCTCCCCTATGACCCAGCAATCCCACTTTTGGGCATTTATCCAAATGTTCACAAACAAGATCACACTAAAGCTACCAGCACAACTATGTTTATTGCAGCATTATTTACCATAGCTAAGATATGGAACCAACCCAGATGCCCCTCAGTAGATGAATGGATCAAGAAAATGTGCTATATATACACAATGGAATTCCATGCCTCCATCAGAAAGAATGACATTGCCCCAGTTGTTAGGAAATGGAAAGACTTGGAAAAAGTTTTATTAAATGAAGAAAGCCAGGCCCAAAGAAACATAGGTCCCATGGTTTCACTTATTTGCAATAACTAGTATATGTCTGAGACAAGCAGAAATAGGTCAGATAAGTTGATGTTAAGCAAAATGAGCCCCAAAATAAGGACTCAAATGTTTTTTTTCTTTCTTGCTATTGTTTCTATCATAGTTATAAGATGATTTCTTTGTTGCTTTGTATCTTCCTCCCCCATGGTATAACCCCAATTTTCACTGTATTTGATGTTGGTATAATTTGTGCAGGGGAAGGGAAAAAACAACTTGTTTAAATAGGGATACTGGTGGACTCATTGCAACAATGAGATGTCCAAGATGTTATGTCGAAAATGAAATTTACAACTTTGGCGAGGTTTGGGGCGCCTGGGTGTGCGGGTGGGAGGAAAGGGGTGGGTGGGGAGGGGGGGAGGAGATGGGAAGGGATGGGAAGGGGAAACAAAGGAGGAGACAACAATGCTTGATAAGAAATGCACTCATTACCTTGCTTATGTAATTGTAATTCCTTTGTATGGTATTTTCCCAATAAAAAATTTGAAAAATTTCGATGTAACAATAAGACTTACAAGACACTATGTTGGAAACTAACTTTACAACTTGGTATTGGGGGAGGAAGGAGGAATTGGGGAGGTGGGGAGGCAAGGGATAATAGGGGAAAAACAAAGTGGGGGTAACAATGCTCCAAAGGAAATGTACTCATTACCTTACTATTACTTAACAGTAACCCCTCTGTGCAGTATGATTACAATAAAAATATTTTGAAAATTCAATGTATATCCTGCTAAGTTAAGAAAAATGGGGGAGCAGGTAAGTGGGGAGAGACTGGTAAGAATGTGAAAGGGGTGACACTGGTCAAGATGCATCATATTCATAAAATGCTTTATTTACTGGCAACTCCTTTGCACAGCTACTAAAGATAATAAAACTATCTAAGAAAAAATCCTAAATAGATACAGGTCCATATGGACTTAAGGGATCATGTACTTGAGATTTGAGTATATTACCAGCAGATGATGGCCTTCCAACTTTTTCATGAGTAAGACTATTAGACAAGTTTCACTTTTCTAAGGCCATAAACTTTATGCTACCAAATTTAGAATGACTATATGTTGAGGGGGTTACTTCTGGTTTTTTCTTTTGTCTAGATTCCTCTTTATACTACTGGGCCTACCCTGTATCAGCCTAAAGCCCTCTGTACGGTGGATTCCTTCTAGGGAACCAACTTAGAAGGCACTCAGGCAAACCTCTATCTCCAGCCCTCCCCTTAATTTATCTAGTCTTTCCCTCCCTGCCAGTTTCTAGTACAAATGTTAAAGAAGAGATAATGGGACACTGTGTCCCACTTGCTCTCTGTTCTTCTGACTTTCTCCTTTTATCTGCCATTTCTATCTCCCATGCCCAATTTCCTTCCCTTCCCATCTCCCCCTGAATGGGAGGGGGTTTGGCTTCATGTTTTCTTTCACTCTGGGTATTGTTTTCTTTGTGTCATATGTTCCTCCTTACAACCTCAGCATGATGCCTGAGACTTCAGGCAAGTGGAGATGGGAAGAAGCTCATTTATTCCTGAGTAGTCAAATCAGTAGATTTTGAAATGTCATACCTGAGCCAAATATGTTTGACATAATGTTTTAATGTGTGTTACAAACGGATACTACTTTGAACATTTTGGGAGGAAGGAAAGATAAGACCTTGTATCCAAAATACAATTAAATAGACTTTTTGGTATTCTCAGACACTTATATAAAAATTGCTTTTCTTGGTCAGTAGCATTTTGTAGCCTCTCCACTGCATGAGGTCACAGCTTGCCCGAAGAATCAAACCCTTCCTTTGCAGTTTAGAAAACTAGATATTCGGCTTACCTAAATGAGTGTCTCTATCCCCTACAGACATAATTATAATAAGATCTTATTCTCTGCTTTTTCTGTAAGTTGAAAGTAAAATTGTAGGTCAAAGATATTTCCACTTTCCCTGCACTCATTGTTCTCAGGATTTTTCTTTCTCTCTGAAAAAGATTCTGGGGCAAGAAGGAGATGAGCCTTCTAATTTATGACTTACACTGAGATCTCCCCTATCAGAGCCTGCTCTGTCTGATTCGTAGTTTTATAATGTGTGCAATCATGTTTCGGAGTTTGGCTGAAATCTCCCTTCCATAAAAGAAGATTACTTTATTACTCAGTATCTATTTAAAAATATTAGACTGATCATAGTTTTTGTTTCTTGTAACATTGAAGTGTATCTTAAAAGGACATTAGAATTTTATAGTTAAAATCAGCATTGGCATTATAAGGCAATAGTAATTGTTATACATTGTCTAGAATCAGGTATGTCACAACGTGCTCCAGATCTGGAATCAGAGGAAAGAGGCTGTAATACACACCTGCCACCATTACATATTTATCTTTGAGCAACTCATTGCATTTTGCTGGGCTTCTCCCTCTATAAAATACAGTTATATTTTCTCTTTAAAAAGGCCTTTCCTTTGATAAAAATCATTTATTTAATATTTAGAGGAGCAGAGTAGTCACATATACTGAGAAAAACAGACAAGGAAGCATTTCCGTCAGCTCCCTCTACTTTAACTGTGCCCTTATATGTTTCCTGCCAAACCAACAAGGGATATGGATTATCTGGCAAAGGCACCAGGACAAAGGATTAAAGGAAGAAAAAAAGAATCCAGATGTTTCCATTTGGGGTAATTGAATTTTCAGACACATCTAATTTAGATGAGCTGTAGCCATGAACAATTGAGCCAAGGACATAAAAATGAATCTTACAATTCATCTGGGTTTTCATGATACCACTTCCCATTTAGCACTCCAATCAATATTTCCCTTTCACATGCCTGTGATGACATGGGAGGAGCTGAACAGAAGGATAATCTTAACCAAAAAAACAAAACCTCCAGACCTACTGTGGTTTCACAGCAGAATTTATTGCATGTGCACTGAGTATTAGTTTTAAGTGAGATGAGAAAGGGCTACAAAAACTAAAAATTAAGAGCTGGGAATGTGACTTAGTGGTAGAGTACTTGCTAGCATGCATGAAGCCCTGATTCCTCAGTAATACATAAACAGAAAAAGCCAGAAATGGCGCTGTGGCTCAAGTGGTAGAGTGTTAGCCTTGAGTAAAAGAAGCTCAGGGACTGTGCCCAGGCCCTGAATTCAAGCCCCAGGACTAGAAAAAAAACAAGAATAAGGTACAGCGGAAAATCCTCCATGTGGTTGAAGAAAGCATGTGCACAACAAAATAATCTTTATGACCTTCAAAAAAAACCATATGAATAGTAAATGTTTACTTCTGCACTTTGAATATTTCTTTTAATTTTTCTAGTTTAGGCTTTATGCAAATTTAATTAATTAAAACAAGAAGAGAAGACCATAAGTTGATTCACACAGAAAATTTGATCTTTATATCCTAAACCTTTTAAATTTTGAAACAGAATTTTAAGCTTAAGAAATAATAAAGAAAAAATAAGTAAAAAGAATAAATAAAATAAAATTTAAGCTTACGAAGTAAGAAACTAGACCCAGCAATAGACGAGAGGAACAAGTAATTTATCATCCAATTTTCCAGAGTGAAAAGGCGTATTTTAATAATTGTACTTAAATTAGGACTATTTTGCATGAACTGGGATATATAGGTTTTTTCTTTAGCAGACGAAATAGATTTGTTGAAATTGGCTGGAGAAGGCTGTGAAAAGGATGAGGAAGTGTGACGGGGGTGAGTCTAATAAAGATAGATAGTATGTATATGTTGACATGTCAAAATGAAGTTTCTTTGTACAACCAATTGATGCTAATGAAGTGTAGTTTGAAAAAGACTTGTCTCAGAGTTGACAACACTGGAAAGAGCTTTACCTCGTGACCTAATGTTGAATGTAAGTAGTAAAATAGAGCTCAGTAAGTGGCTTGGTAGAATGCTTCAGAAAAAAATCTTCCTTGCCAGCCTAGAACCTTTGAGGTAACTTCTGACAACTACTCTTTTTTTTCCATCCATTTTTTAAATGAGATTTTTGTTATTTATTTCTTGGACACTTTCTTGTTTGAAGGAATGAGAAAAAGTTTATAAAGTATTAATCCTGTTAAGGAACTGGTTGCATGGACAACCAGTTTTTGTGTGTGTGTGTGTGTGTGAAAATACTGTACAGAGGGGTTACAATTATATGGGCAAGGTAATGAGTACATTTCTTATCAAGCATTGTTGCCTCCGCCTTTGTTTCCTCTTCCCATCCCTGCCCTCCCTTCCCATCTCCACCCCAGCCCAGAGTCCCCTCCTACTCCTCCCTCCCTCTGCCAAAGTTGTAAAGTTCATTTTTCGACATAATGTCCTGTACATCTCATTGTTGCAATGGGTCCACCTGTATCCCCTTTTAAACAATTTTGGGACTTGAATTTGAGTGACAGTCTGTCTGTATGTTTCCAGTCACGGAGTTGTCAAATAAATTGAGCAAACAATGAATTGGATATTGGGCAGAGTGTAAAATCAAGTCAGAATAAGGAAGACAGAATAAGGAATGAAGTAAAGATGTGAATGAAGAAAGGAGTGACATTGGTCAAGAATTATTGTACTCATAAATAGATATGTTGAATTGAAGTCCTTTTGCACAGCTACTTAGAAATAATTAAAACAAGAAAAAAGAAAAGAGAAAGGACGTGGGATCTTGAGGGATAACTTGAAATTGCAGTGTACACAGTGATACTTGACATTTGCTATCTTCAATCCTAGTCAACAAATGGCTAGATATTAGATACAGAAACTAAGAAATAACACCAAAGGTAAAAACTGCGAACTTAGTCCAAGAGAATGTTATAAGCTCTATTAGCTAAAGGGTTTTCTAAATCATTGAGAGAAGAATAAATGGAAAGATCTGGAAAAAATTGTGGTACATGAAGTTAACCAGGCCCAGAGAGACAAACATTGCATGTTTTCTTCATAAGTGGAATTGACTTGTAAGTACATAAGTAAATATATAAAAATAAATATGTTGAAAGGTATGCAAGTATATACGAATGTATCAACTGAAATATGGTACATTCAAGGAAGAACTCCAATAGTGTAATTCCTTAGATAGTCAAAGTCAGAGTTCAACATAATAAACACCAGAAAACAGGTACTTGAGAAGGAGTGATAAATGAAGAGAAGTACAGTCAAAAATTCAATGTATACCTTACAAAATTAAGAGAAGGGAGTAGGGGAAGGATGGGTAGGAATGTTGAAAGGGGTCACACTGATAATGATGTATGATATTTATAAACTGCTTTGCTAAATGGCAACTCCTTTGTACAACTACTTAAAAATAAAAAATTAAAAGTAGATGTAGAGTTGTTGGCAAGAGAAGGCACACTGGAATAACATTTAAAAACCAGTGTTAGTAACAAAAAGCTGGAAACATGGCTTAAGTATTAAAATCATAGTACAAGGTCCTAAGTTTAAACTGTAGTACTAGCAGAAAAAAAAAAGATACTTTAAATGAAAAAATTAGGCTGAAAATAGCACGTTAGTCTCTCTTTATAAACAGAAAGAAGTTACTTGTTAGGAGGTTAGTCCTAATTTGAACAGTAACTCTCAGTGGTAGTTTTAGTAGTAGCAAGAGTCATTTGTATTTGGGCATGGAAGTTTTGGATTTTTTATAATATCTTGATATGAAATTATTGTACAATATTATATTGTTTGAATCTTATTCAGTGAATATGGGTTATCTTGATAAATAGATTTTACTACTGAAAGGTATTTTCTGAATATGAAAGAAAATATATTTATTTCATGTATATTCATTTATTTTAAAATTTTTTGAGTTAATATCTTGAAAAAAGTATCAGGCACAAAAACAAATTTTCAAAGTTTCTTAAGATAAGATAGCGGTATTTTGTAAAGGTATGAGGTTGAGGAAAGAGTTGGTTTAAGTATCTGCATTTGTGTCTTGATCCTGGGATCTAATTATGAATGTCTAGATGTGTGTCGATTTAAGCCATTTTATGATACTATTTCTCTAACTGAACTTTTGAAAAAATATTGAATTGCAGTGAACTTGAAGTCATATTTCATGACAACTTCTTGGATATCATCTGCTCTATATAGTTAGTTGCTATGGAAACTATTTGTCTTAGCTACCAGTCCTAAGGTTAGGATTAGTATTTTTTTATTCTTTTGTGGAAACTATTAAGCTTATTATGTCAGAAGAACACATTTAGATAGAATCTCATCCTACCTCTATCCTCCCAACCCCCAGCTAAATAAAGATTTCTTAGGAAGGCTGAGATTTCTAGCAGCAAAGAATTTTGGATCTTCTTTAGGATACAAAGAAATAAATGTATAGTCAAGCTTTCCTCTTTCACTCATGTAGTATTACCCAAATAATTTTGGCTTACAATGTTATTATGTAGTTATTAACATGCTTACCTTGATCAAACCAGTAATATAAATCCTAAGTTAATAAACATGAAATAATGGTTCACAATAAACAATGCTAATTGATCCTCCCATTTATCTGTATCTTCTCAAGTACACTGAACTTTTAGGTAACTAAAGGCATTCATTGTATAGTATACATGTTTATAAAATATAGGAAATAATCTTTGAAAAGTAAGAACTACATTTTAGAATAATGAATCTGCCCATGCAAAAGAAGGATATGTGGGTGCTAAAGGTATTTGATAGGTAGCAAAGTTAAGAACCACTGCTGGAGTCCTTAATTTCCATTTTCTGCCTGGGGAGCAGAAACTGTTTCTCTCTTTTTCTTTTTCTCCCTATTTAATCCTGTTATAGTACTAAATAAATCATTAAAATTAAATAAATTACTAAAAGATATATCAAAAATAAGTCAATAAATCTCACCATTAAATTAATGTTAAGCCTAAAAAAAAAAAGAAGAAAAGCCCAAACATTTTTATAAGTAAAGGGTGAACCATCTGGCCTCTGGTGGTGCTCCTGGTCAGGAAAAAAAAAAAAGACAAACCTTCATTATGGGACTTTTTACTTCCTACACAGTTGAAATAGTATTGGGTTTGGAACCAACTAAATTTTGGAGCAAACTATTCAACAAACTTCCAAGATTGAGACCAGATCTGTCATTTTTGTTTTCTTATGAAAACGTATTTTTCATGGAAAATGTTTTTGCTGTTCTTTTCCTTATTGCAAAACTAATAAATGTTTACTATGCAAATTTTGAAAATGAACTATAAAAGACACAAAGGAGATAGTAAACATGTATATGTATATTATGCCTCAGTTTTGTTACATGCTTTATGAATTAGCAATACAACACAAGTACATTTTTCTATGAAATAATGTTTGTGGGGTACAGAAAATAAATCTCATAATTTTATTGCTTTTGAAGTTTTTCGTTTTTTCTATTTGTGGAAACAATACGGTAATGATTTTCATTGACCACCCACTTTTGTGGCACCTTTTGAATACTACCTTAGGAGTGCCAGAGATGAGATTGCTGGGTTAAAAATGAATGAATGCAAATCATTTCATGCATATTGCTCAACTACCTTTTAGAAAGGATTCACTAAATTTGTATTTTGGTCAGCATTTATAAAACATAAATCCTTAACAATATTGAATATTGTATAATCTTTGATAATCTGATTTGTGGCAAAATATCTCAGGTTAATTTACATTTCTTTGAAACCACTTCTAAAGATATTTACTATTTCCTTCCCTATTACTGGTCATTTTACTTCTTGAAAGAACTGCTAGATCATGTTCTATATTTTTTAGTTAGTATGTTTAGTTTTCCCTTAATGATGCAAACTATTTGTATTTTTCATGTGTAGAGTGTAGTTTTCATATTTTTTTACTTTAAAAGTTTTCATCATGCAATGTTTTTGGAAATACAAAAGTTGTTAGCTACACAATTCAAACACCTCATTTTTCAAGAGTGAGGCACAAACATCCTACAGTGGAGGATCACTTCAAGCTCCAAACATATTGATGACTCTCACTTAAATAATATCTGGTTTAGCTAAAGGTCATTGATACCTTAGTAAGAATTTAAGTCTGTTGCTTTTAGTTAAGCACTGTGTTGGTTAAAAAAAATGGGGTATTCAGTAATAGGGTAAGAGAGTTAAAATCAATTCTGCCATTATTTAGTAAACAAGTACAATGTAACTCACCAAAGATCGATCTGGCTATGTATAAACACAGCTGTGTGAACTTGAAAATCACACTGAAAAGTAATTTCTAAAAACTTAACTGATGTAACTATATGCCTTTCTTTATTCAGTTATATATATATACACATATATATGTATAAGATTTTGTGTTTATGTACAACTTTTAAGACAAAAAAATCCTACATTGTTTATTTTCATTCTCAACAATGGGAGAAGAAAGTGGGACAGTGGTCATTATCACTGAGCAGTTGGGGAGGCATCTGAGACTTGGTGGTCAAGTGATTTGCTCATTCTTCCATGGGAATTGATGTGGCCGAGATTGAAATGTTGGATGAGCTGTTGCAAATCCAGTGCTTAGTGCAAGAACTGGTATTTTTTTTTAAAAGCTTCTGAGCATTAGAAAAGGATATAGAAGCCAAAGTAAAAGGAAATAAGCCAAGGAATTTTCTAAGATCTAAGTGAAGCATGGGTGTGGTTGCATTTGAATATTAGTGTAGATTTAATGGAATGAATGCTTGGTTTCTTTTTGTTTTCTGTGTCTGAGAGCCTATTTGCTTGCCACGTTTTTATTGCTACATAAGATTTTCTTTATGTGGTCGAAGGGATATTTTTCTTTTCACAATGTCTATGTTGAAACATTTTTCTATATATCAAAGGTTTACGTACATATGCACATGTATTTTATTTTCAGTTAGGCCCTTTAGTTGAGTGTGGCTTGTCCAATACTCAGATTCCATAGTTAATGTTCCATGAATGTGAAGCAATTTGTTAAACACAGAAATATGGAGTTACAGCTTTGCTTCTCTCTACCATGGAGCACCATGGAATATACTCATAATACTACTTATCTAGTTCTGTAAACTGTACTCATAATACTACTTGTCTCTTTTTCTAAACTAGTGGATTATATTTAAGTCAGTTGTGTTTGACAGAGGATTCAAAAATTTGATGCAGAATCTTTTTTTTTTTTTAAGATGGAATTCCTAGAGACAGAAAAGGGAATTGGAAAGAAGGAAATCAAGATGAAATTGGATAGTGTGAGAACTTCAAGTTTTGTCTAAAACAATGAAGGAGAAGTCCTGTAATGTAGAGGAGAAATCTGGACATGAAGAGATCAAGAACAATATTCACCTCTACCATATCCACAGAGTGGAGGCTACTTAAGAGTGTAACAATGATAGGAGCTGGGAAGGTGGCTCAGTGGTAGAGCGCTCGCCTTGCATGCTCAAAGCCCTGGGTTCGATTCCTCAGCACCACATAAGCAAAAAGAAAAAAGCCGGAAGTGGCGCTGTGGCTCAAGTGGTAGAGCGCTAGCCTTGAGCTGAAGAGCTGAGGGACAGCACCCAGGCCCAGAGTTCAGGCCCCATGACCGGACCCAAAAAAAAAAAAAAAAAAGAGTGTAACAATGATATTTAATTGCAGAGGCTAAGATGGCTTATTAGAGAGTTGAATAAGGCTTGGCTAGAGTTCATGTGTAAAATGTGGCAGTGAAAAGACACAGTCTGCGAAAAAGAACCCTACAAGTATGGACAACAACAACCTCAAACCAGATCTGATAGCAGGGTTGTTATTGAAAGATATTACATCTATAGAAATTCTAACAGGGTTTAACAAGGAAAAGAATTTAAAACAGAGGGAAGGAGATTATTGTTGGAAATGTCATTACATCTAGCTTAAATGGCATTTGAAATATTTAGATACTACATGACTTCTCTAACATTAAAAAAGAAGAAAAGGAAAGAAAGAAAAGTGTAGAGACAAATTGATAACAGTAGATAAGGAAAAGTCAAGTATTTGCCTGTAGCCTATCTGTCAATCAGCCAATATAAACATTCATCATTCTAGGTTTTTTTCTTTTTAACCAACTTTATTGCAACATTTCCTTACAAATACACTTTACTTCATCACCCTTAGACGTGTTTCAAAACACACAGCTACATTGATTTGACTCACTTAAACTCCATGACCACAAGAATAGAAGACTCATTCCTTCTCTAGAAATCATGAAATAATAATCCTTCAACTTTCTTCATTTTAAAGGTGTTTGAGTTTTTCTGAGATTTATGTATTTCAATGCCAATTTTAGAGTCATACATCAGTTGACATTTTGGTAGGAATTACATTAAATTCTGTAGATCAATTTGGAAAGTATTGCTATCTTAACAATATTAAGGCTTCTGGTCTGGGAACCTTGGTACTTAGTGTTTTTTTTTTCCAGTAATGTTTTGAAGTTTTCAAAGGATAGTCTTTAAATTTCTGTTGCTAAATTTATTCCCAACTATTTTTGATGTTACTAAAAATGGAATTATATCCTTAATTTTATTTTTCAATTTTTCATTACAAGTAAATAAAAATGAGATTTATTTTTGTATGTTGAGCTTGTCTTCTACAACTATGTTGAACTCATTTATTACTTCTAAAAGTATTTCAGGGAGTTCCTTTTTATATTCATTGTCAAGATAATTTTACTTCTTGCTTTCAGTCTGGATGTACTTTATTTCATTTTCTTTCCTAATTGACCTTGGTAAAACTTTCAGCACAATGATCAATAGGAATGCTGAGAACAGATATTTGTATCTTATTCTGGACCTATGCTCTTCTGTAAATTTGATAAAGTTTCACCTCTTTGTCTTTCAGGTATTCCAATCACACCTTGTGAAATGTTCATTCAAGTCAGATGCAGTAGTAGTCTGTATAAAGAATCCTTATCCTCTCCGGGTGCTGGTGACTCCTGCCAGTAGTCCTAACTACTCAGGAAGCTGAGAGCTGAGGATCAGTTTGAAGACAGCCCAGGCAGGAAAGTCTCTGAGACTCTATCTTGAATTAACCACCAGAAAATTAGAAGTGAAGTTGTGGCTCAACGTTATAGAGTGCTAGCTTTGAGCATAAAAGCTCAGGCCCTAGGTTCAAGCCATACAATTAGGAAAAAAAAGGAATCCTTATTGTTGGAATTGGCAATTACAATCCTTAGAATGATGGTCAGACACAGCATTATTTTTTTTAAATTTTATTGTGAAAATACTGTACATAGGGGTTAAAATTATATGGGCAAGATAGTGAGGACATTTCTTATCAAGCATTGTAGCCTCCTCCTTTGTTTTCCCTTCCCATCCACCCCCACCCCCCTACCTAATCCTTCTCCCCCCACCACCAAAGTTGTAAATTTCTTTTTCTACATAACATCTTGTACATCTTATTGTTGCAATGGGTCCACCTGTATCCCTATTTAAACGTTTTTTTCCCTTCCCCTCCACAAATTATACCGACATCAAATACAGTGAAAGCAGGGGTTATACCATGGGGGAGGGACATAATACAAAGCAACAAAGAAATCATCTTATAAATGTGTTAGAAACAATCGCATGAAAGAAAAAAAACATTTGAATAATATCTTAGGGTTCATTTCCCTAACATCAACTTATCTGACCTATTTCTGCTTGACTCAGACATATACTAGATATTGCAAATAAGGGAAACCATGGGACCTATGTTTCTTTCGGCCCAGCTTACTTCACTTAATATCATTTTTTTCCAAGTCTTTCCATTTCCTAATAAATGGGGCAATGCCATTCTTTCTGATGGAGGCATAGAATTCCATTGTGTATATATACCATATTTTCTTGATCCATCCATCTACTGAGGGGCATCTGGGTTGGTTCCATATCTTAGCTATGGTAAATAATGCTGCAAAAAACATAGTCGTGCTGGTAGCTTTAGAGTGGTCTTGTTTGTGAGCATTTGGGTAAATGCCCCAAAGTGGGATTTCTGTGTCATAGGGGAGCTCTATGTGGAGTCTTTTGAGAAATCTCCATCCTGCTTTCCAAAGTGGTTGAACAAGTTTACACTCCCACCAACAGAGCAGTAAGGTTCCGTTCTGTCCACATCCCCTGCAGCATCTGTTGTTATTAGAGTTCTTGATTATAGCCATTCTAACTGGGGTGAGGTGGTATCTCAATGTTGTTTTGATTTGCATTTCTTTTGAATGGCTAGGAAGATTG
>NW_012267306.1:2227729-2273309 GCF_000151885.1 Dipodomys ordii
TTCATCATAGAGGTCCTTCACTTCCCTGGTTAAGTTAATTCCTAGGTGTTTTATTTTTTGTGGGGCTATTATGAATGGAGTTGCTCTCATGGTTTCAGCCACGCTTTTCTCATTGTTGGCATTCAGAAAAGCCATTGATTTTTGAGGGTTAATTTTATACCCTGCTACTTTGTCAAAGTTTTGAATCAGCTTGAGTAATTTAGGAGTGGATTCTGAGACACAGCATTATTAAGGGATTAAAACTCAGGTTTTAATCATTGTGCACATGCTACAATAGAAATCAATTATGTTTTTCATTATAGGCTAGATAGGTATTTCTAGAACATTTTAATCAATATGTATATCATTTTTCACCAATTTTATCAACATTTACTAATTTCACTAATGAAAATTTGTATGTAACGTTGACTAAACAATTAGCCACTTTAGACTTAGGGTTGGTTAAAATTAGCAATAGATGAAATGTGTGTACTAGAGACATCTGGTGGGTAAAATTTTGTCATGCTCAACTATTCCTGCCTATTTTAACTATGTGCCCACCACATTTAGGTGCACATATCATCTCTCTGTGGACTCTAAAGGGGCAAAAAGTCAGAAAAGTAAAAGGATAACTCATGGGGAAGTGGTTTCTAACCAAAACAACAAACTAGAAAGCTTTATGTTTTATATCTTTGTGTCTCCCTTATGGAGACATATATCTGATACCTAGAAGGACTCAATAAATATTTGTTGAATGAATAAGTAGAAACTTAAAAATAAACTGATGGTGATCAAAGGAACATCAAAATTGCTGCTTGACTGAAATTTCTAATGCTAAATATTACTGAAACAAATGACAAAATCTGAAGCTCAACACTTCTTTGGGGACAAAAACTGATTATATGATATTTGTTGTAATAGAATATAGTGAAGATCCATTTTTACAAAAGTGTGTGCACTATTTGTTTAGTTTGTACAACATGAAATAATTTATGTCCTAATTCCACTGAGTAGGCTGGGATCTTATCTGTTTAACTTTCCTACAGTGTCTGATTCATCAATTAACCACGCTCTGCACATGCAGCTCTTGGCTAGGGTTCTAACAAAATCAGAATCCCTTGTGATACTCCAGTAAGGAAACTCATCAGTATTTCTAGTGCAAAAAAATAAAAAAAAATTACCATGGCCTTATATCAGTCTCAGGTGCTAGACTAATGAATTTTTTTAGTATTAATTTCTATCTTAAAAAGGAAACTTTGCCTCAGGTTGCAATTAGAGGGAAGTAGGAGATTGAAGCAGAACGGAGATGGGGAACACAGGATGGTTGCTCCTGTGTGGAGTATCCTTTGAATAATAACAACTGCAGGCATTTACAGGCTCTAAGTTCTTTTCTTTTTCTCACTATTTCCATTACTAGATACATCAGGGGTATGACATAGAAGTCTGCTATGAACCCTTGCAGAGATTTAACAATTCAGAGCCTGGAACCAAGGAACTGCTGTGTTGTAAATGTTTAGTAAATAGCTCCTCAAAAGAAGAGCTCTGATTTGTGATGTTTACTGGTTTCTGTAGTGTTTACCCTACAGGATTTTGCTTGACTGGAATTTCTGATATTAAATAGTATTTAAACAATGGAGTTATAATCTGCAGCTCATCCCTTCTTTGGGACAGTAATTGTATATTTATTATGGCTGATCTCAAATTATCAGAGCTACCAAATGTGGAGTTAGGAAAAGATGCTGATAATTGACTCTCACGATGTAGTATAAACTGGCTCCCATATATCACTGGATCAAAGATACAAATTTTCAGCTTCAAGCTTAGAAAGTTTGAACTAACTACAAGAAAGGAAAGATCTGAAGGCAAATGTTTCAAGGCTCAAGCAATTTCATACTCTATTCCCAAATATTAAACCCAAGTCCACGCCTAATTATAAAAAAAACAAAGAGGAGAAAAATACAACAACAAAAAATCCTGAAGAAGGAGAAAGAAGTTTAGAGAGACACGAAATTCTTTAGAAAGAGGTCCATGTTTGCATTGACTGTGAATATGAGAGAACTGGGAGTGAAGACATGGTAGAAAGTGGAGATGCTAGAGCACAGGAACCCAGTGTCCCTCCCAGGGACAGGGTACTAACTAGATGCTGCTGGCCCCACTTGTAATTCTGGGATCAGGCAGACTCCATGATGCTTCTCTTGGTACATGGGCATAATTAGAGGGCAAACAGAAGGTCAGTAGTTCCACAGGTAGTCCTCTTTCCTTCACGTTAGATCTTCCCTATGCACAAAAGAAGCCCAAGGAACAGCTGTGTCAGGGGTGAGGATCCAAGATCTTGGGAACCTAATGAGAAAGCTGTAGAGGGCATAACTATAGATCACGGTATTGCTAAATAGATCAGGAAATGTATCTAGATTCTCTCTCTCTCTCTCTCTTTCTGTGTGAATATGTTTTGTTGTTGATTCTGTTTCTCTTGAGAGTGCCAGTAGAGCACCTGTGCTGGATATTCTGTCTGTCCCTCCTGTACTCTCATCCACCCTGTCAGTGGCCATGAATGTGCGTACTCATCATTTGGCTTCTTTATTCACCAGTTTCCCTATGGGTTGAGCAAATGGGAGGTGTTGGATGGAGGAAGAGAGTGCAGCTAGGGTATTGATTCTTGTAGCAGTTACCCTATTAGGCTTTGAATTGACCATGGCTGTGTTCTTTTACCAGAAGTTAGAGCTCCTGTTCAATAGTCTATACTACGTCTACACCTACTGCAGGGAGCTGCATCTCAGCTCTCAGTGGGTCCCTATAGGCCTCTTTTCCTTTGCTATTGAGGCCCTAGTTGGTCGGGGATCTCCAATGTTGCCAGCCCTTTCCCTCCCATTCCCACCTCCTTGTACTTCACCATTTTTCAAATTTTCCCTTAATCCTGCCCAGAATTCTGTAAATAACCCTCAATTTCCCTGCTTGAATGTGCCATCTGTTTCCTCACAGAACTCTTGGGTAATTCAATACTCTTGTTATTCTCATTTATGCATGAGGAAACTGAGGCTTCGAGAGACTTGGTAACTTTCTAAGGCTGGGATTAAAGCCAAGGTCTCTGACTCTAGTGGTGATATTCATAGCTTGTGAGGTACACACAGATTACTTACTCTTTCAAAATCACAGTTTTCCCTTTGGAATCACAGTTTCCTCATTTGAAAAAGGCATAAAATTTCCTGTCAATTTTATGTGTCACCTTAACTGGGCCACTGAATGCCCACATATTTGATTAAATTTTATCTCAGGGTGGATCTCTTAGGATATTTCAGGAAGACATTAGCATTTGAACTGGTAAACGGAGTAAAGCAGGTGGCCTTTCTCAATGTGAATGTGCACCATCCAGTCAATTTGAAAACATGAATAGAATGCAAAATAGGAGGAAGATTGGATTTGCTCTCTCTGACACCTTGAACTGGGATATCCATGTTCTCTTGCCTTCTGTGCTCCTGTTCCTCAGGCCCCAAGGCTTGAACTAAAATCTATGTAATCATTTTACAGTTTTTAGGCTTTTGAATTACACCACCAACTTTCTTGGGTCTCCAGCTTGCAGAGAACAGATCATAGAACTTTTCAGCCTAATCATGAGAGACAATACCTTATAGCAAGTCTCTGTCTCTCTCTGTTCTCTCTTCTTTCCCTTCTTTCCTGTCATTCTCCTTCCTTCTCTGTCTTCCTACCTTTATTCCTCCTCCTCCCACTCCCTCCTTTCTACCTCCTTTCCTCCTTCCTTCCTTCTCCTTTCCTCCCCCTCCTCCTCTCCTCCTGCTCCTCCTCATCTTCTTCTTGTTCTTCTTGTTCTCGTTGTTGTTGTTCTTCTTCTCCTTCTTCTTCTCTCTTCCTCTTCATTTTTCTTCCTCTTCCTCTCTCTCCCCATCTCCACAAACACGTAATAATATATACATGCATAGATACATACATATATGCATCTATATGCACATATATATTAATTCACTTTCTCTGGAGAACAAACACTAACTAGTGCATCTTGTTGTAGAGTTTCAACAAACACCCAAGAAACATTAATCATTGGTATTTGCCACAAAAGGGACTTTAATGAAAACAAAGATTTCCACCTCACAGACAGGTAGATGGCACCAGCACAGGGCTTGGCACACACTGGCTTCTCAATGTATGGCATCACATCTACTGTTGTTTTTTTTTAATGCAACACTCTCCTGGAACATGCCCTTCAATTCTATGTAAGCTGACATTTGAGTTGAGGGGCAGGAAAGGAATAATGTGAAGCATATATATATATATATATATATATATATATATACACACACATCTCATGTAAATATTACAAAAGAACCAAGGAAAGTCATTTTAGGTTTATAGAAGATGAAATGGAGAACCAAGAAGTTACAATTACTTATTTAAGGTAACTAATATATCTGGCCATGAGGAATTCCAAGCCAAATGTTTTGATTCCATTTTTTTCTTGAGCCAAAGAGGCCTTGTTAATAAGGAAGTAACACTAAGCTGTTCAGCAGTGGTATGATGGGTTCTGTTGTTATATCACGGAAGTATTTCTCTTTGGCTAATAGGAGTCTCCAATATCTTGCATCTATCCTGCCTTGTCCTAAATCCAAAGACAAAGCCTCTTCTGGATTATTTTCATATCATATTCGTTATTTATTCTTTTCCAAAATATCACTCATTGCTAGAACCAAATCCAGTAAAGGAACTGGAAACCCACATCTTAGAGAAGGAAAAGAGTGCACTATGTATAAACCTCATGGAAGTTCAAGAAGGAGGGTGAGTTGGTCGTTTTCAGAGCATTGCAGAAACTTCCTGTCAATTCTGTGCCTCTGTGTCTCTATGGTCCTTTTAGAATAACTTGTTAGGGAGCCTACAGATAGCTATAAACACTGACGTGGTGAGAAGAGCTGGATTCTTGGGGTTTTTTTTGGGGGGGTCCAGTCATGGGGCCTGAACTCTGGGCCTGAGCACTGTCACTCAGCTCTTCAGCTCAAGGCTAGCGCTCTACCACTTGAGCCACAGTGCCACTTCCGGCTTTTTTCTTTTTGCTTATGTGGTGCTGAGGAATCGAACCCAGGGTCTCATGCATGCAAGGCAAGCACTGAGCCAACTTCCCAGCCTCGTCATTTGGATATTTTTAGCATGGTTATGGGCCATAGCTAGTCACAAATATAGGCAAGTAGTCTTTGGTCAGCCTGTACAAGAGCAGTGTGTCTGTCCCATTGTAGCCCAAATGATTACTCAGCACCATGTGGTGCTCAGGCCTGAGGTTCCCCACCCCTGACCTGTTGCTGTTCACTCCTGAAAGAACTTGGGCTGTTGGCCTTTTTAATTGATGAGGGATTTGGGGAAGAAAATAGGAAGAATACTTTTTGTGGTCTGAATGTTTCTCTCCCTCTTGCCCCCCATTCATATATTTAAACTTAGTAATTATGTAATTCAGAAGTGAGATTTTGAGAGTAGAGATTAGGTCATAAGGGCAGAGTCTTTATGAATGGGATTGATTCCCTTGTAAAAGAGGCTCAAGACAGAGGCTCTTCCAGTTCTTGAGGATACAATGTGAAATCATCATTTATGTGCCATAAAAATTGGCCCTCACTGGATGACAAATCCTTTGGTATCTGGATATTGGACTTTTCGACCTCCAGAACTATGAAAAATAAATTTCTGTTGTTTATGAGCTATTGGTTTGTTGCAGTTTCCTATAGCAACATACATGGAGTAAGATAACACCGAATTAAGAAACCCCAAGTCAAGGTTTGACGTATAGAGATCTGGGTATAGTGGGAGAAGGCAGACTTAGTCAGTGGGAGATCTAGTGATATGCTGGAGAGCTTCTTATCTCTGACTAGAATAATAATTATATTACCCCTAAACTTTAATCTAAAATGTATTGGAAAATTAAAAGTATTTCAGCAACAAAAAGCAGACATCCACAATTGAAAGAGATAGTATTGGGATGGGAGAAATGACCCAGGGATTAGGCAGGAAGTGAGTGAGGCAATTCCAGAATGACAAGGACCAAGCTGAACTGGCTAATGGAACCTTTGTCAAGGTTTTCAAATACTCCAGTGCCCTTTAAAAACCATTTTCCCTCTGCCCTTATGTTTTTGTCCAGACTTAGAGGTGAAAATGAAAACGTTGAAAGTGTGATTCTGGCTCTATTGACTTCTCAGAGAGAAAATGGCTACAAGCCTCATGGGAAATCCTCTTAGCAAGTACAAAAACCTTAGGAACGGGATTGACTGTCTCATTTTCAGGGACCAAAGCAAAAAAAAAAATAGGTTTCTTGCTCAAATTATTTTAGTAGAGCATTCTTATTTTTGAGCCACACCTCTAAAGATAGGGATACATGAAACCAAATGTGATGCCCTTCTCTGTGGGGAGACCTTGTGTGACAGCACTGGTCACATGCTTGTGAAGCT
Organism: Dipodomys ordii; assembly: GCF_000151885.1. Lineage (NCBI taxonomy): Eukaryota > Metazoa > Chordata > Mammalia > Rodentia > Heteromyidae > Dipodomys > Dipodomys ordii. Next base: position 2,234,143 of record NW_012267306.1, read on the forward strand.
GGAGGGTTACACTGATCTCCTTTTCTAATGTGGTAATACTACTTCACCCATTTTCAGCAATATGGCAGTTTCTTTTTGTGTGTTGGGAAGTGGGCAGTCATTTTAGGCACTTACGTTGACTTTCAAAGTAGGTCTTTAAAAACTCAAACATTTTTAAACTGTCATGGATCACGCCAGTGTCACCCTTAGATCTAAATCTTAGTAAGAGATTAGATCTAAATCTTAGTAAGAGATTTTTGTTAAGATTTACAGTATGTGGGCTTCCATTTATATTCTTGCTATGGATCTTATAAATTTTGGAGGCATGCCTGGATGGTTGGTGGGAAGCAAAGAAAGTATATATTTACATAATAAAGTTAATACCAACTTCTCCAAAAATATTTTTGTAGTTTGGTTATTCTAACTTTGTGAAGATATGCATGCATACATATATATGTATGTATATATATAAACTATACATTTCTTATTTTGATTAGCAAAATATAGCAGCTTTTTATGATGGAATTCTTTTTAAATGAATTTTACTATCTTTAAGTAGTTATATAATAGGTACCATTTAGCAAATCAGTTTATAAGTACAATGAATCTCGATTGCTATCACCCCTTTAATAATTCTCCTCCATCCCTCCCAACCCAACTCTCCCCTTCAATTTTCTGAGTTTCATACATTGAATGTTATGGTGTATTCTCCCCAATTCCCGTCTTCATTCATCAACCCCCCTGCCCCTTCCACACCTTTCAAAAGCCAGCTTCCTGGTATTTATTTTGTTGGACTGTGAGTTCAATTTTCTAAAGATATACACCATTTGATTCTTTCCTGCAAATACCATATTTTGGTTTGTACATTTGTGTACAGTTGTAGGATGGAATTATTCACACACATTTAGTTTGTAGCCTACATATACATATATATGTATATATATGTGTATGTGTGGTGTGTGAATATATATATATGTGTATATATATATACATATATATATTTCAAGCACCTCTCTTCTGTGAAAGTTTCTGAGTTTACTAAGAATGTTTAGCTTTTATCACAACTCTATCCCACGCTGGTAAAATTTGCATCTATATACCACATAACAAATAATTTTACCTATAAAGTTGAATTTCTATGAGCCTATAAAAATAAGATCAGATATTTCACTCTAACATAGAGAATATATAATAAGACATTTATTATATAATGTTTGTTTGAATTTTACAAAAGATTGAACCCAGACCTAGGCAAGTCCTCTACTATTTGAGCTATGCCCTCAGACCTGTGATTTTTGTCTTTGATATTGAGACAGATCCTCACTACTATTTTGCCCAGATTAGCCTAAAATTCACAAATCTCCCATCTTATCCTCTCATCTCTACATCCTGGGATTATAGTTATGTATTATCATGCCTTGTTTAAAAGACATATTTTGATTTTATGAAAAAGGAAACAAACTTTAACTGGAATTAAATGATTTTATCTGTGATGTATCTAGGGCACTAGTTTAAAACACTGGCCTTACTTAGCTGTTTATACAGTTCTTCTGCTAGCAGAGTCAACACACAAACAGCTATGTATTCACTTTTTACATATCTAAAAGGAAATGTGAAATCTAAAATGGATGATGTTAATGGAAGACAACTCTCTGTGCAGTATCATTACATACGGTATACATTTTCATTTACCTCATATACATTTTCATTTACCTCGATTAAATTTTCACGAGGTAAATGAAAATGTATACTGTATGGAGTGATATGCACACATCTTCAGGTGTGCATGCTCAACAGGAAGCCTAAGGGATGAATAGGTAAAAGTAACTTCTTGAAGGTCATCACAAAGTGACTTTGCATCATTGAAAATGTTAGTGAACAATTTCCCCATGAAGGTCCCAGATTTATGAGATCCTGCAAGAAAGTTTATAGAAGAAAAAAAGAGCTAGATCTGTTATCTCAGACTGCTGAATAAGTCACTGTGCAAAGACCTGCCTATCACACTGGATTCTTTCTGGAATGCTGACTGTAGATGTTACCTCTGTTTGACAGGTCCAGCTAAGCAGTTAAATGCTGATATTCAGTATTACTTGATGTCCTAATTAGATGTTCACTCAATAGAAGTAACTACTACATTTTGCAAAGACTTGCAGAAAATGAAATTCTAGTTGTTAATGTCATTTCTAACTTGCTGATTTGGTTCCCAGCTCTTACATATTTTGTGAATACTAATCTAAATTATATTTTCCTTCTATTCTTTTCTACCAACAGGCTATAACCCCTCCAGTGCTACTAGTGCCATATAATCTTATAAAATCAGTGAGTTTCACTTTTCCCACAGCCCGTGAACTTCTGATAAGGAGGCACATGTTTTGCCTTCCATTTATTCTTAATGTTTGTGACTTTGTTATTTTCTGTTTCACAGAAGACCTATTGGAATTTAGCTGGCATTAGCCAGTATTTATTTTTCTTATTCCATGTCTCTTACCCCAAATGTTATTTTGCTCTTGGATTTGATCAACACAATAAACACACATCCATTTTAGCTGTGTTTGTTATTTGAATAAAATGAAAATCATGCAGGTTATGGATATAATCTTTTAATAGAGAAATATGGGCCCTATTTACATTTTATTTGCTGAATAGATTTATTATACTGCTTTTTCTTGCAGTGTAGGCCATAGAACTCACTCAAAATACACAACTCAGGTCAACAGTCTCAGTGGGCTATCATTCCACTCTGCCTTATACCTGAGTCTGTATTTACTCAATTTGCTCAGGAAATGTGGGGAGTGCCTTCTACACAATAGTCATTAGGGCACAAAAATAGGAACAACACAATCAGAGCCTTGCTTTCATGAAGTATACATTATTTTAGGTGAAAGTTTGGTCAGTGATTTCCATTAGAGTTTGTAATATAGTGGTATTTTTAAAAATAAGAATTGTCTTGACCCAGTTTTTATGATCCACGCTGTTGGTTGGTCAGTTCCAATTTTCTTTTGAGTAGTTAATTAAGTCCATACCCTCAAGGCCTTTCCTTATCAGACTCTCACTTTCTGGGTCCCTGTGCACCAGCTCTAATCACCCCAAGGCTAGATATCAGAAAACTAAGAGCAGCTTAGGCCTGCAGTCATGAAAATTATTCAAATTACTTCATTCATTGGGTGCTTAGGACACCTAGCTAACCCCACCCTACTTGCCTCGAGACGCTCCAGCTTACTCTTACCTAGTCCCTAGGAACTACTCTAGAATGGCCCTAGGTGACATTCTGTAGGTGCTCTTCTGTAGAGCAGCAAGTAACGAAAGCTTTATAGTTCATCAATATTAGGGAGCCATTATGCTGTATCTCACCATCAAAAGAATCTCAAGTCATAGAAAACATAGCTGTAAGCAAAAGTTTGACACTTCCTTTTTACTGTTAGGAAAACTGCAGAGACTTAAAATAGAGGAATAATTGGTGGTGAAAAAGAAAGAGGATTGTGTTTTTATTTTTGGTCTCATTTCTTAAAAATACTTTTATTATCTTTAAGTAGTTGTACAAAGGAGTTGCCATTTACTGAAGGAGTTTATAAATACAGTGCATGTTGATCAATGTCTTCCTTTTCAACATTCCATCCCAACCCACCCAACCCATGGGATAGTACTTTCAGATAGAAGAATTTTTTAAAAATTAGCTTAAGTAAATTAGCTTCTTCACCAAGGACGCTACAGGTTATGTTTCATATACTCATTTATAGCATACTTACTGAGAATTTTTTTGTAGTCCTGATATTGCAATGCTCTAGCATGTATGTAAGAAAAGAGAAATGTGTATTCTTCTCTTGAAAAATCTACATGGGTTAAGACATGATATATACTTAAAATGGTCAGAGTTAAAATTCAAGTGTTGTGTTAAAAAATACAAATGAGAAACAAAGAATCCAGCATATCCACAAAGAAAAAGAAAAATGATCACACACAAAAATACTATCGAGAAATAGATTTGCTTTTAATTTACAATAATTTACAAGCAATGTGTAAATGTTACTTATTTTTGAGAAATGTTGTGTTGTTACACTTTTCTCAATCCATTCTTCCCAGCTCTGAAATCCATCCTCTGAGGTACACAGGGCTTAGCTGTTTCTAGCTGTTTCTGGCCTTGCTAAGTAAAGCTCAGAGCCATGTGGCTTTTGAGCTGAAGCAGGTAATGAGGTTCTCCTAGGGGAAGGATTTTGCAAGAATGTGTTGGCAGTTCAGATCAGATGAAACTATTTATTTTAAAACTTGGTTGTGTTTCAAAAAGGAAAATGGTTTCACCCCAAATCCATTTGCTATACCAACTTTCCTGGCTGGCGAATTGAATGCTCAGCTAATTTATTTTTGATGGGTGGACTTCTGTGTGTTTTAAATGATGGCTGACAGGCCTGGAAGTTAGGTTTCTCCAGAAGCCATTGGTGTTGGCCAATGGAGGAGAAACAGGAAGCTGTAGTTGATCAGGCCTCTGCCCCTTCTGTAGACTCATTCTTCCCATCCATATGTTGTTATTGTTCCTACCTTATATAAAGGACAGGTAGATGCTCCTGTGAGGAAAGCCAAAAGTGCTAACAGAGATATGACAAGGATCCCATACATGGAAGATTGTGAGCATTTTCACAAAAATGGCATAAGATGTAGGGTGAGAAAAGTCACTTCAAATTCACTGTCATGGAGTGCTTTATAGAGAAAGTAAGTTCTGAAGAATAGTTTGATTAGCCACCTACACTGTACCTGGTATGATAAATGAAGCTGTGATAGAACACAGCCATGCCAGTTCACAGATGTGTCGTCCACTGTATATGACTGCTTTTGTTCTGCAAAGGCAGAATGAACAATTGTGACAGACTTGTGTGGCTTCTAAGCCTAAACAATGTATTTTCTGGTTAACAAAAGTTAGAGGCACTTGCTTAAAGGTACTTGCTTGAACTTAATGAATGGCTTTGATAGTTGGACTTGATGTAGATCAAAACAGCTGACTTCTTTGACTGGTACTATGATTTGAATGTGTTCTCCAAAAGGTCATGGCTGGAAACAGTCCACAAATATTATATGGATGGTATTTGAAAGCATGCCCTCTGGAAGATAGGGTTAGATAGGATCAGGGGCCTCCATGATGGCATTAGTGGTTTTATTTTCTAAAAGGGAAAATAAGGGAAGAGAAACCTGGGTGCATATACTTGCTCTCTCTCTGTTTTGATGCATGAAGGAGGCCCTCACCAGATTCAGCCCCACCACAATCTTGGAGTTTGATCTACAGTAACTATGACCTAAATAATTGCTTATCATTTGAAGACTCCCTCAGATATTCTGTTATTGTGACAGAAAGTGGATTAAGACATCAGACATTGTGGAGATGAGGTACTTCTGGGTCTGAAATTTTGGATAATGTTACTTAACTTCACATGTGACAAATAGACTATAGAAGAGAAATGCTACAGGCAAGAAAAATTCATAACCTGTGTTGTCACCTAAGTAAAAAATAATGAATCTGCATTAGGAATATGGCTGTGATAAAAGAGAGGACGCAAAAAGGCATTGTGAATAGAGCCCTGGAGTGTGGAACAAAGGAAGAGAGAAGTGAGAATGGCTATGGTGTCTGGAGCCCAATGACTGAGGTTATCAATGATCACTTCTCTGAAAATGTGTCCTCCTGAACAGAATTAACTGGATATTCCTCGCATCACTTAAGAAGAAAAATGAAGCTGGAGCAACTAGTGTTGGGAGGAAGGTGGTAATAAGGTTTTACTACAGAGGGAGTAAGCTCCAAAGACTTGTTTATGGAAAAATGTTTGCTACTAGATAGAAAAATTAGACTTCATATGTTCTGAGACAATACTGCATGAGCATTATTTACCAGAGCTAAGGTATGGAACCAACCCAGTTGCCCCTCAGTAGATGAATGGATCAAGAAAATGTAGCATATGTGCACAAAGGAATTCTGTGCTTCCATCAGAAAGAATGGCATCGCCCCATTCATAAGAAAATCGAAAGACTTGGAAAAAATCATAGAAAGTGAAATTAGCCAGACCCAAAGAAACACAGGCTCCATGGTTTCCCTCATTTGTAATAATGAATGTCTAGGATAGTCCTAGCAGAGGATCACAATATCTCAATAACTATGTGCCTATGACCATATAAATTGATACTAATTAAGATGAACGTCAAGATATAGAAATAAGAGGTTTTAAAAAATGTACTGTGTGAAGTTATTTCATTTTTCTTCTTTTTTTCCCTTGGGTTATCCCCTGTTGTCACTGTTTTTGATTTTTGTCACTCTGTGTCTTGTATATATGTTTATCTGAGTTGGGGAAGGGAAGGTGTAAAATAAAATGGTGAGACAAAAGACAAGGGATGAACTAATGCAACAGTGATAGGAGACACTATGTTGGAAATGAACTTTACAACATGGGGGGTTGGGGAGCGGGGGGGGAGGGAAAGTAGAAGAAATGAGGGAAGGGGTAGCACTATTCAACAAGAAATGTACTCACTACCTTCACATGTAACTGTAACTCCTCTGCACATCACTTTACAGTAAAATAAAATAAAATTAGAAAAGATACTGCATGCGTGTGAGGGGTATCCTTATAACTTAGGTTACTTTGAAGACTTGTCAAAGTTAGTACAAAATGTCCAGCTAAATTTCAATTCCATATCATCAAAGGATTTTTTTGGTATAAGTACTTTGCAAATATCACATGGGATATATTTATACTAACATATTAAAATATTTGTTATAAATTTGAAATTCAAAATTAACTAGGAATATGTTTTAGATTAACAACACATGAATTCTTAATGTTAAGGATGCCCAAGTATGGTATATGTTATGCCAAAATTCTATCTACTATTTATCTAAAATGTCCATCTTAAAAAATAGTTGTATTATCTTTAAGTAGTCGCACAAAGGAGTTGCTATTCAACAAAGTATTTTATGAATATAGTGCATCCTAGTCAATGTCACCCTTTTGAAATGTAAATCTTAATTGGACTTTGTGTTACTTGTTTTGTTCTCTTGTTTTTGTTAACTCTGACAACACTAAGTTATAGCAAGCTATGGCTTTCACTTTAGTAATTTGCAGCACCGTTGCGGTATTTGCTTTCTTTCTGTTGTTGGTCGTGGGGCCTGAACTCTGTATTTTCTTTCTTATATAGAAGAATTGCCTCCCTTTAGGAGTCACATCTGAGCATATGATAATGCAGTAACAGCAGGCCTGAGGACACACAGAGGATAGACTTGGAGATGAGGGAGAGTGAGTTTTCCTGTAGTAGTGTAGATTAAAGGAAGTGAAGAGGGTCTGGATTATAAAGTTTGAGTTTGGGATGGAGATGCATCTCTTGGCAGAATCTCCTTTCAGAAGCCTAATCTGAAGGGTATTTTCTTAGGGTAAGAGCAGAGTCATACCTATGCTAGATAACGGTCCCAGCTTCTATCACACTTCCTTGCAGAGATATGCCTACCTGTTTTCTTTTGAATCTCTGCTATGTTGGCTCAGTGAATGGATGAGTATTATCTGTCCAAGTTGTCCCATAAGGTTGTTTGGCAGTTAACTTTTATGTGTGAACTAAGGTACCCATTTATTTGGTCAAAACACAATCCATAGAATGTTATGATCATATTTTCTTAGATATGATTACTCTTCCAACCAGTAGACTTTGGATAAAGCAAGCAATCATTCTCTTTAGTAGGAGTGAGCTTTATCTAGTAAGTTGAAAGCTTTAAAAGAAAGATTGAGGTTGTCAAAACAAAAAAGGAAGACATTCTTTGGACTTCATTAGGATTTAAGATTGAAATATGAACCTCTGTCATAATTTTCAAGGCTGCTAGCTGCCCTGTAGATTTTGGCCTTGGCAGGCCCTACAATACATTGGCCAATTCCTCAAATATCTCTCCCTCTCTGACCTCTTCCTCTCTTTTTCCCTCTCCCTTTGTCCTCTTCCTCTCCCTCTGTCCTCTTCCTTTCCCTTCTGTTCTCTCTCCCTCTCTGTCTTCTCCCTCTCCCTTTGTCCTCTCTTATCTCCCTCTCCCTTGGTATTCTCCCTCTCCCTCTCTCTCTTTCTCTCCCTCTGTCCACTCTTCTCGCTCTACTCTCCCTTTTTGTCCTCTCTCTTTCCTTCTCCTTTTCCCTTTCTGTGTGTATGAAACCCTGATACCAACCGGCTGCTACCCAGGTAATCTAGAGTTGTTTTCACACCTATCCTGCTTTCCTGAGTCCCATTTAGAGCAATAACACGTGGAGCCATCGCTGGCTTTTGAAAGCATCAGATTCCCCCAAACTGTGGGACCAACACTAAGGCCAAACTTCCTAGTTGCCCACCCAGGTCATAACCTAAGGGAAGGCAAAACCTGCTTCCTTTGAGTCATACATCCAAGAGTCATCTATCGTAGAGTAGGTGAATACAGCCTTAACCTTGGAATTTAGGGAAGTGAGGGTGTGTGTGTCTTAGTCTCAGGCATGCCCCCAATACAGCTCCCCAAATTCACTCTTTATGCATTAAGATAACGGGAGTGCTTTATCACATCTCTTTTTGTCTGTATCCAGCCTGCCCCTGCTATCCACTGGAGACATAACAAACATGTGCAGCTTTATATTAAAAATCTTCCGTAGGTGTTGTGTCTGTTTGCTCTCCTCCCAGCTCCCCAACAACAGCCATACTATCCTTTCATAAACCTTTTTTCATGGAAATTCTTTTCTACTTAGGTCTCAGCCTCTGTCTCTCTCTGTCTCTGTCTGTCTGTCTGTCTCTCTCTCTCTCTCTCAGTATCTTTTCCCCTGCCTGTCTATGTTTATTTCTCTTTCCTGCTCTCCCTCTCCAGCTTTGTGTCTTTCTCTGCATGTTTTTCTCTCTCTGGCAAGATTTCCCACATTAGCCAATGTCCATTTCTTTGATTCCTTCTTGGCAAGGAGAGTTACAGCACCATTATGCAGCAAGCAGCCCTGCTACCTTAAAATAATAATGTTTCATGGTGACAAATGGATACAGTTAACAATGAAAGTAAAATGCTTAGCAGGCAGGGGTGTGACCGTGTCAGATTTCTCTGCCTAGCCAAAAAAAAAAAAAGCCCAGAGAATCTTTACAGAAAGGAAATATGCATCATGTGGGAGAGCTGGTGGTGTTTGGCAGGTGGTCACCTCCACTCTTTTCTTAAGTTAGCTTCTGGGACTCTTAGATCAAATATTCAAAGGTAAAGCATAGTTGTTCTGAATTTGCTGAGGTTTCACTATTGTCCAACAAAACATAAAAAGTAATGGCAACTTAGAACTCCAGCTTTATATTCGCTACTTTTCTTTGATTTAAAAAATTAAAACAACCACAAAACCATCCATCAATACAGGAATCTAATCACTTTTGTACCCCATAGATTTGGAGAGTCCTATTTTATAAGAAAAGGCCAACAAAAGATAAAAAAGAAAAGTGAGAAAGCAAAATGCAAGCAAGCAAATAAGAGGAAAGGAAATAAGAGAGGGAGAGAAGAAAGGTAGGAGGAAGGAAGATAGGAAGAAAGGAAGGAAGGAAGGAAGGGAACGAAGGGAAGTTTTTGACTTTTCCTTTTCCTCTTCACCACTACGTGGGAAACACAGGAGTATCTGTGTTATCCTGCCCCTCCTCCCGCCCCCCCCCCCAAGCATGCTGTCAGTGCACACGTGTGTAAGTCTGGTCTGTGTTTTGCAAGCTACATTTGTGCTCTTCCCTTGGGTGCAGATGGCTACTCCAAGAGCGGCACGTGTGGGCTGTGGATGTCTGAAAGTCAGCTCAGTTGTGCACATGGAAGGAAGAAAACATGGGAGAGGAGGTAGAAACCGCATATGCCAAAATCAAAAGCAACTGTTGTGCCATGAGGAGAGCAGGCGGGCCTTGCTTTCTGCACACACTCCACTCTTTCTTTGCCGCCCAGACTGAATCTTTGAAATAAAATAAAGAAGCGTGGCAAACTAACTGAAACATAGGTAGAAATAATGTATTTGGGTTTCAGAAAGAAAGAAAGAAAAAAAATAACCTGGCATGGCTTAAAAGGCACCCATTTCATAACAACACATGTGCAAAGAATTACAATAATTGCAGTGCACACATCGGTAACAGACAGAGTGAACAATGAATATTAAAAACACATTCCTAAAGCTGGCCCCATGGCTTGGCAGCCGTGCACAGCATGGAAACCTGTGCGGGAGTCAAAGGAAGCCTTTTGGCTTCCAGAGCTGTCAGGGCTTGGCAGCAGCTGAGGTGAGACCCTTTGGTGTGTGAGCAGAGAGGAGGGAGACAGGTGGTGGTGACACAGCTGGCTGCTGTGACTTTTGTCCCCTACACATCCCCCTCCTCCCCTCTTTCCCAGCAGAAGCTAGGATGGCTTCAGGAGAGCTTCATAGAGGAAGTCCGCTTCCATGCTTGGGGGTTCCAGTTCAGAGCTGAATTGGAGCCAGGCTGAGAAGGAGGAGGGATGGGAATAGAAAAACAAACACCAGAGAAGAAACAGACAGAAGGTATGCTGGGAACACCCGGCCAGCATATCCTGGATGAAAATTCCAAGTCTTCTCTGCCTCAAGGCTGGCCTCCGGCGTGAGGTAGCATGAGGGACCTGACTGCTGCACACACGTCCATTGGGAGTGTTGGTCCTCGGTGGAATATACTGAGCTGCCTTTTCCATCTCAGTCTTTGCCACGCACTGGGGGAGATGAATTCTGGTGGTGTGTCCCAGAACCTTCAAAGCCTCAGTCAGCAAACAGAACAGGTACATAATGATCTTTTCACAGTGAGTCTCTTCCATTGTCAGCAAAGACAAAGGCCCTTAAGTTAGACTTTGGTTTTCAATATTCAGCTTTTACCTCCTGTCATTGGCAGGGAATTAAATCTTGAATTCTTGTAACTTTGGCAATGAGAGAGGCCAGAGGGTGGGAATCTCTAACCAGAGAATCTGGTTCACACACTGGGAGTTGAGGGTGGAGGATTCTTAAGCTGTGAACCATGAATATCCAAGGGACTGGGGAAGTAGAATTTTGATAGCTCTATAAACTTGAATGGGAAAAAGATTCATTTTTATTTTTTTCTGATGTGTGCATTCCTTCAGTTACAGATGTTGAAAATAAATGATATTTATGCTAGCTATATTTATAAATTTGTCACCAATAAAAATGTGTGTTTTCACATAATTTTTACTGTTATTTATCTCCAATTATTTTTTATTTATTTTTATTACCTTTAAGTAGTTATGCACAGGGTTTTCAGTTAAACATGTCAGTTTATGATACAATGCATCTTAAGCAATGTCACCTTTTTTCACCATTCTCCCCCATCTCTCCCAACTCCACCTAGCTCTTTCATTTTCCTAGTTTTCCAATTATTATTATACTCATCAATATAGTGGAATAATGGTAAGTATTAGACCTGCTACATGATCCTGTTATTTTGTACATTGATGAAGATGTTCACTTCATAATAAAATACTTTGATAGTTGTATTTCAATATGATTGGCTTCATTTGACATATTTTGTAGTGTAATTTCATCTTCTTTTTTTAAAAGATTATTCTGAGGAGGGTTATAGGGACCACATGACCATGTCGCTGTAAGATCTCATAGCACACATGGCATTCGCTGGGCCTTAAGGAGACTCTAGACTCCCGAGCAATCATGTGACACTGGTGGGCCCTCCACACAGGGACTTCCACAGCAGGCTAGCCCTGTGCATGTCTATCTACATGAGGGAGAGAAGGGAGTGTAAATATGCATTTCAGACACAATACTGAGGACCTTAACACAAGGACTTACAGTTCCCTCCTTAGATATCTACCCAAATTTTAGAATTTGCCAAAACTAACAATTGCATATTCTCCTCTTGCATTTATTAAAAAGAAAGTAAAAAGAACTCTTCTAACAATTGCAGATTGTTCAGATACTGGTCAAGACCATTGCATCACCGTGGATAAAACAATGGATAAAATGGATAAATTGAAGGGCAGAGATCTGTAAGAGGGATGGGGAGAATCAGACAACATGAAAGAGCATCTCTTAGATCAGGAAGTCAGCTATAAGAGCTAATGCCCATACATGTCATAGAGGTCAGTTAGAACATTCTTTTATTTCCACTGGTCTTCATGAAAAAGGAGAGGAGTAGGTAAGATTCAGAAATAGTGATTCTTTTATATATATATTTTATTGTAAAAATACTATACAGAGAGGTTACAGAAATAGTGATTCTTTAGATTGATCAGAACCAGAAATACTGTTGAACTGTCATGCTGGTGCAAAATCTTGTACTAGAAGGGTGCTGATAGAGTGTTTTAATAATTATATATATATATATATATATATATATATATATATATATATATATATTTGTCTGTTGTGGGGGCTGAACTCTGAGCCTGGGTGCTGTCTCTCAGCTCTTCAGCTCAAGGCTAGTGCCCTACCACTTGAGCCACAAAGCCACTTCTGGCTTTTTCTGCTTATGTGGTGTTGAGGAATCAAACCCAGGGCCTCATGCATGCAAGGTAAGCACTCTACTACTGAGCCAACTTCCCAGCCCATGTTTTAGAAATTTTATGAGTTTTACTATCACATAACCATGGCAAAGTTAAGGGAGGGAGACACAGAGAGAGAGAGAGAGAGAGAGACAGAGACAAGGCAGGGAAAGGGGGAGAGAGAGATGTTTGGTAAGTCTAAATCAATAATATAAATAAGCCATTACACTATTTAAAAACATATTCATTTTAAATATATTTATTTATCTAACACTTTAAACATTTCTATGAGTTATTATTAACCCAAGAGTTTAAGATGGGAACAATGACTCTCAGAGAATGAAATACTGTGCAAAGTTCACAAAGCTAGTCAGTGGGATTTACACTTAGGTAGTTCAAACTCCATAGCCACTGTCTCATGATTTCAAGCAAATCCAATTATTTAATAATCTCTTTGGATGAATAATTAAAATCTCAGAAGTAAAGCTGTGGAGATGGCTCAAATAGTACAACACTTGCCTAGCAAGCATGAAGTCTTGATTTTAAACTCCACTACCACCAACAAAACAAAAAGCAAAACAAATCACTAATGACTAAAATTCTATAAGTAGTACATCAGTTGAAGAAGCAAGTTTCAGGTTAAGAACATTAATGAAAATGTGGTAAAAGGTTATGTATTGTTTTTAATTTAACTTGTTATTTTGTTGTCAAGGTGATGTACATAAAGGGCTACAGTTACATAAGTAAGGTAGTGAGTACATTTCTTGTCAAACTTGTTACCCCTTCCCTCATTTGTCTCCCACTTTCCCTTCCACTAAGCCTCCCTGCCCAAGTTCTACACATCATTTCCATCATATTGTCTTGTATCACTGTTGCATTGGTTCTCTCTTTGTCCTTTGTCTCACCATTTTTTTTGTTCCCCTTCCCTTCCCTAATTCAGATAAACATACATACAATACCAGAGTCACAAAATCAAATACAGTGACAACAGGGGATAAACCATAGAGGGGAAAACACAAAAGAAAAAAGATTACATAGTACATTAAAAACAACAAAGACAAAATAAAAACCTCTTGTGTCCATGTTTGGAGTTCATTTCGCTTAGTATCATCTTATATGGTCATATGTACATAGTTATCAAGCTATTGTACTCATCTGCTAAGATTATCCTAGATGTATATGTATTGTTTAAAAAAACCTTTAATAATAAGAAACAAAAGTTGCTTCTTATATGCAGAAAGCAATAGGCTTCTCCATCATTTTAATCACTAGGTAAGTATAAAAGCAGGCAAATGGAACTGAAGATCGTCTTGATGACCTGCTCAATTGCTGACACAGTCACTCCTGGGTCTCCTCTCACAATATGAACCTGTCACCTCCATTTCTCGTTTATAGGAATAGTAGAAACCCACTTGTGCATTTTTCTGACCAAATTTAATTGTGTTCAAGGTGTATTTTTGTACCAACTAAAATCTCTTATGTACTATGTCTGTAGGGAACCCAAGGTTAGAATCAAAGCCATAATAACTGCTTTAAAAACACAGAAAATTTATAAAAGAAATTCTCAAGGTCAGGACAGACATCTATAAGGAAAAAATGCTGCTTTTCATCACCAAATACCTCCTTCTAAGTAAAATTGTAATGAAAGTGGACATATTTTAGGCCTTCTTTACAATTAATTACATCCACCAAATTGTGGCAAGACATTGCAGCCTTCAAGCTACAGACATTAATTTCTACTTTGGAATGATTTCCAAGGCCTTGTCTGGCTCTAGCATTCTAGGATCCGGGTAGGTTAACAATTGCTAAGACAAAAAAAAAAAGAAAGCCCCAGAGAGTGTCTAACAGCTCTTGGAATGTAAAGGGTTTTTAACTTAAGCTTGGTTATATGAGACTACCCCTGAGTCTTTCATGCTGCAGGAGTTATTCATTCAGTATGAATAACTGGGACAAGTTATAGGATTTCAAAGACTAAGTAAATAACCTACGATCAGAAAATTCAATTTGTTCGTGAGGTGGAGAAAGGCATCCTGCCATTAAGCAGTCAGATGGAAAACATGCAAACCACAGTTAGTGGAAGAGAAAGAACATTAAAAGCTGTTGCCCAGAAGCATGAGCAAGTGCAGGAAACACACTCAGCAGAGCCAGTATGTCTGCTGTAACTATGGGAAGTAGGAACTTCAACACCAATTGAAATGCCCAGCCGAATAACCAGAGACATCACTTCCAAACCAGTCCTTCCAATGAGAAGGATGGGGACACCTAGAGAACAAAAGAATAAAATGGAAGACAAATTTCATGATAAGCCTGAATTAATTACTACTGCAAAAAATCACACAAAGTTGCTGTGAATTGGGAGGCAGAATTATATTTTCATTAAGAATCATCTCTACATCCCCAAAACAATGATTACCTGGAGCCAAAATATGGCAGCTTTTTGCTGCTTTGTTTTCTGGCATGTTTGCTTTTGTACAACCAGAAAAAAAAACAGAGAATTAGACCTTGTAATGTTTATATTCTTTGTGTTCCATAGTAATACCAGGCTAGTGGAACCAAGTCATTGAGCCCATCTGCCATTTTTTAGAAAATTTGGAAAAAGAGCACCACACTAGAACATATAGTTTTGACCAACAGTATGTGGGATGTATTTCACTCCTGCTCTTATCATCAAAGAGTTGCTCTTGTTCAGTCAACTAAGTCTGTGCGTAGCCTAATACATTTAGCTAAGATGTAACTTGTTGGTTTTAGAGTCAGATATTATGCTACAGGCTATCCTGAGAGAAACAGTTGATTTGAAAATATTATGTGACTGCTCTTATGAAAGCAGAATAGGAGCAAGAGCCTGTTGAGTTCAAGTTACTCCTTGAACCAAGTCTGTGTTTAAGAGTATATCAAGTAATATGTATAAGAGCATACAACATGCTATGTTGATTGGTACAGGCCAAAAGACTGCCCACAAACATCAATGCTCACTATAAGCATAAAGAAAAGGCTGTTTTTTTCTTACATAAGTACACTGTCTGAAAAGACAATGCCATGAATGTTTTGGTGCTCAGAGATGCCAGTGTTTGAATTGCTCAAGGAAGAATGTCATCATGTAACATCAAGTAGAAAATCACTCAAATTGAAGGGAATAAGGAAAGGTTTCTTGAAAGTGGTGGCTTTGTGGCTGGTTGAAAGTTCTAAAGTAAAATATACCTAAGTAAAATGGGATCCAAAAAAATCTTTTTTTAATATTTTATTGTAAAAGTCCTGTACAGAGGGGCTACAGTTATATGAGTAAGGTAATGATTATATCCTCCTCTGTTTTTCCTTACCATCCATTCCCTTCCCACCTCCCAAACTCTCCCCTCCCCCACTGAAGTTGTAAAGTTAGTTTTCAACAGTGTCTTGTATATCTCATTGTTACAATGGGTCAACCAGTATCCTTATTTAAGCATTTTGTTATTTCCCTTCCCCTCCCCAAATTAGAAAAATGTATATACAAGATGCAGGGCACCAACATCATATACAGTGAAAACAGGGGTTATACCATGGGGGAAGAAACAAAAAGTCACATAGTACATTATAAATACTTTAAAAAATAGCAAAAAAGATAAAACAACTTGTGTCCCTATCTTGGGGTTCATTTCACTTAACATCATCTTATATGGTCATATGTACATAGCTTTTGACCTTTTCTGCTTGTCCTAGACATATACTAGTTATTGCAAATAAGGGAAACCATGGGACCTATGTTTCTTTGGGCCTGGCTTACTTCACTTAATATCATTTCCAAAAAAATCTTTTTTTTAAATTTTGAAAATACTGTACAGAGGGGTTACAATTACGTGGGCAAGATAATGAGTACATTTCTTTTTTTTTTATTTTTTCATGAGTACATTTCTTATCAAGCATTGTTGCCTCCTCATTTGTTTCCCCTTCTCATCTCTTTCCAAAAAATCTTGAGTTCCAGTTTGGAATTTCAAACCTTGTTCCACTTTTCCTTGATATCCCATGGATATATATTCAATTCTGATTTAAATTTTTTTTAATGGTTTAATGGTTTACTCCTAAGTCATAGTCATTCCTCCTCTTGACATCAATGAAAGAATTTCATTTAATTGCTTTTTTGGTAGCTAGGAGCCAGTGATAGTTTATTCTTTTTAAAAATATTTTTATTGTCAAGGTGATGTACAGAGGGGTTACAGTTACCTACATAAAGTAATGATTACATTTCTTGTCTAACTTGTAACCTCTTCCCTCATTTTTCTCCCTCTTTCTGTCTCCCAACCCCCTCCAATACCCTAACTTACACAGAACATTTCCAACATATTGTCTTGTGAGTATTGCTGTTGTGTAGGTACCCCTTTGTTCTTTGTCTCACAATTTTGTTGTTTCTCTTCCCTTTCCTAGTTCAGATAAATGTATATAAGACCCAGGGTACCAAAATTGAATGCGGTGACAACAGGGGATAAACTATAGGGGGAAAACACAAAAGAAAAAAGAAATCACGTAGTACATTGAAAACAACAAGAAAAACCTCTTGTCTCCATGTCTTGGAGTTTATTTCTCTTAGCATCATCCTATATGGTCATATGTACAGTTTATTCTTCATTGTTTTCCAGAAGTTATGCTTACACAGGAAAGGATATGTCTGAAGAAAGGAAAACAAAAGGACAGAGAAATTCACCCTATTTAAGAAAATCAAGCCTCTCAAAGAGAAAGCAAGAGGCTGCCAAATAGATTTGTGTTTTAACTTGTAATCCTACTTGCTCCCAGCTTGTAGGCAACTCTCCTTTACACTCTATCTTGATTTTCCTCTGTCAAGAATCATAACAAGGCCCTCAGGGAGTGCTCCGTGTATGTTAAGGGAACAGCAAGGGTTTACGTGAAGCTCCTCTTCTTAGAGAAACCCTTTGACAGGCAGAGGGATCTGACAGGGTCACCAAGTGCCAGATAGAGAAACTAGCTCTTCATTAATTGGTGAACCACATGAAACTTCAACTTTCGTGGGCCAACAATGGTTGATGAGCAGCAATTTTAAATGGTTCAAACCAATAGTTTTGTTGGTCAACTAGCCCATCACCATGGAAAATAAAATAACCTTGAATCTCCCCTCCCTGCCTCTTCCTTCCCCTTTGTTCTTTCTTCTGATTTGAATCCTGAAATTGTCCATCTATGTTGCCTGCAAACTTTTAACAAGTCTACTGTTACCACAGGAAGATTAAGATTGAATCCCAGTCAACAAGTAGAAAAGAACAAGAAACCTCAGACCAAGCTTGCAGGTGTACCTTTCTAGACCCCTCCCCATGAAAGCTGCTTCAACTTTCTGTGTCTCTAACTCCCTGATCTTACGTCAGCCCATAGGAACATTTTTATTTTGGTGTCTTCTCAAAGCTGCTCTGCTTCTATACACAAACACTTTTTCTTCCTTCACTTCTCCATTCAGCTTACTGTGTTCTGAAAGTTTGAGCTTTGGAGAAGCAGAAGCAGGAATTCTTAGAGACTTCCTAGTTACTGATTATAATACAGACTGTCCCTGAGGTAGTTGTAAGTGGGACAGGCCTAGTGGGAAGAAAGAGGAGGAGAAATTCATAATTATTATCAGAAAATGTTTAACTACCTAGAAGACATATGTAATATGGTAGAGGTTAGACATATGCAAGGACATTAAGACTTTTGGTCAGACTTTAATTCTCCTGATGTTTAGAATATATTCTGGCTGAAATTCCTGGAATCATTTACTGCAAAGCCCTCCTGGGCAGGAGAAGCACATGAGCATTATCCATACCCCACGAAGGACAGAAGGCTGATGTGAGTTTGTAAGTTGGAAATGGGTAGGTCCCTTCCTTTTCTGCATTGATTTATTATAAATAATCCTAATAAAAGCACAGGAATCATTCCTGGATATTCAGGATCAGAAAAGGACAGGCCAAAGAAACTTCTCTGAGCTCCATAGCTACAATTTCTCCTTCCATGGGTGGAGCTTGCCTGCCTGCCTGCCTTTCTTCCTTCCTTTCTTTCTTTCTTTCTTTTCCTTCCTTCCTCTCTTCCTTCTTTCCTTTCTTCCTTCCTTCTTTTTTCCTCTCTCTCTCTCTCTCTCTGTTAAAGCTATTCATTTTTTTGTGCTCATTGCCACCTGTTCATAGGAGAGTATGATGGCTTATGGTTAAATTTATTACTTTTTTTACTTGACTTCCTGTTGTCTTCATTACTCAGGTGATTGGTTTGGCTGCTTTACAAGCCATTTTCTGAAGCTTTACCTTTTCTATGCACCACTGACAGTAAATACTGAGTCAATGAGCCCCATCTTTGTGGAGATCACCACAGGCTGCCTTGTCTTCAGTGGTGTCCTCAAGATGCTGCCAATGAAGCCCCTTGCCAGGCAAGCTGGTGAACACATTGCCATATAGAAGAATACATCCATTCAAGAGTTGCACTTGCTGCCAGCCTTCTGACAGGCCCACAAAGGCACAAAGGCATACTGGGAGGATGTAGAGGAAGAAAGTGAGCAACAAAAAAATGAGAAGTCTGGCAGACACACATTACCCCAGAGTTTTCTCTGAAACCAAGTTGTTTTCTGAAAAAACGTTGAAAAATAGACACCAGGGCCACCCAAGAGGAATATGTATCAATGAGAAAAACAGTGCCAGATAGAAATGAGCTATAATATTAAGATGGACTAAAGTATCCTGTGGTGTTAGGAAGTAATAACATGTTCGTGGGAAAAAAAATCTTCATTTGGGAATGAGAATCTGAATGCCAAGACAGGCGGAGGGGGAGGGAGATAGCATACCCAAACCTGCTGTTTACTGAGCCACGGCATGTTCTCTCATGAGTCTCTCTTTGGGTAAGAAGAAGTGAGGAGATTCCTGGCTTGCTGTGGAGAAAAGGCTTCAGAGGAAAGAAATGGGGCAGGCCTAGGCTTGTTGGTGGGGCTGAGATGTGAGCAGATGAAACTAAAACAACAGCCAGGATGATGAAACGTTTCAAAATGGCCTCAGAAGGTCTGGAACGCGGCCCCCACACTCTATCTGACCATTTAATCTCAGGGTGTGAAAGGAGAATCCAACATGAATTTTCTTCTCCGACCCTGGGCATAAGACTCCTAGTTGAAAGACAGCAGTGAGTGGCACCTTCACCTTATGAGCATGGCCCTAAAAGATGTGGAGAAACAAGAGGAAAATCTTTTATTACCATTGATTCAGTTCCATAATTATATAATTGTCAACCTTGAGGTCATAGATTTAGCAAATTTTTCCACTTACACAAAAAAGTTACTTGAAAGAAATTCAACCTTCCCCCCCCATCTCTTTTCAAGAGTTTTTAAGGAAATTTTTTTTATAGTGTTAGCTATTCCAGGATTGGTTTTAAATCTCCAACTCACTTACTGCCTGAAGATGCCAGTTCTAGGCCATCACAGGTAGGACAGAATTCTCAGCACTGCTTCATAGCACAGAGCTGACAAGAGGACTTGTAGAACTTTGTCTTTACCTGGGAAGGGCCAAAGAAACTAGACCACATCCAGAGAGGAAGCCAGCGCTCTGCTTTAGTCCTGGGCTTTCCTCTCTCCTTGGCATACCACAGGATAGTTGGGCAAAGGCTGATAGGTACTGAAACTTCCCTGGAGAAGGGCAGCCTTGACAAGACACCAAAGGAATGTAGCTCCTTACTAGGCAGAGATCACGACACCATGAAAGAAGGAAGTAATTAACTGCAAAAGGGATATTCTTACTCATGAGTTAAAACGAGAGACCTTTTAAAGTTCATTTAAAAAAATGACCTCTAGGTATAGGCAAAGTTTTGGCTGGATTAGAACTTCATACCTCAGCAATAGCTACTGATAGGTCAACCAACCTCTCTCATTCACTTTTCCAGATTCATCAGCTCCTAGCCTGGGATTTTTAGTAACAGTAGGGCAGACTGGGAGAGCTGGGAAATTTGCAATTTTGACCACTTTATCACTGAGTGATTTTGTGTTTTTTTGGAGAAGTTGTCTAACCTTGTCTGAACCTTAGTGGCTGGCTGGTTGTGAGGGTCAACCAGGAAAAGGACTTCCCGAGAGAATGAAAGGAGGCCTCTTCATCATAGTGTGTTCTACCAAGAGCAAGTGGCAAGGTTGCTGTCTCTGGAACAGTGCTTCCCAGCACAAAGAACCCTGCGCCAGAAGATGTGAGAGAAGTGATGACATTGTAAAGAACTGTTGAAAAGTGCCAGTGCATTTCTTCTTTTTGAGAGGCCTCCTTACGAGCCTTCGATTTCTTTTAGCTTTTGTGAGGTGATATGTTTCCCTACATTATGCCATTTTTCTTTCCAAGAAAGTTCCCAGACCCCCTTTATACATCACATGATGCCGATTCCCACAAAGGGAATGCAGCTCAACTCACTCGGCTCTATAATAGAGGTTTTATAACTACTTTCATCAAAGGTAGTTTGTAGGGCCATGCAGCAGTACTTGATTTCCATTGAGAACTGGCAAATTTCATAAATCCCAAGCCCTATCTATATTCTTCAGATTTCATATACTGTTAGATCAATTTCATTAAGACAGAGGCCAGAAGGGAAGAAAAACTATTATCGCTCCAATATGCTCTAGTCTAATGCTAAAAGACTCTAAAGGCAGTTTTTTTCCTACTTCCCACCACCCCACCACTTAAGGCTTACATTTCTTTGCCCTTGTGCCAAATTTAGGGAAGGATTGGAGGGGGGGTAGTGTACACCAGGGGAACATACATTTTATTTTTACATTCACTCAAATCTCTTCTTTTGATTTTTATTGCAGGTCTGTGAGCTCCCTAGGCAAGGAGAAAATTTGAATGAACTCAGCTTTTAGTGACCAGGAGTGGAGACATAAAAGGAGCTTTTCAGCCTCTCTGGTTACAGAGATAAGTACAAAGGGTAACTGGCATTAAGTCTGTAGTAATAGCTGCTCTAAGTACTGACCATGATTTGAATCTCTCGATAACTGATTCTGGGGAGGCTGGAATATTTATCAAGCCATTAAAAGAGGCTGTTTCTGACTGATAAGATGCCTACAACTGATGAGGTCCACCTGAAGATAGGGGTGAGGCTGAGCTGGATTTGCAGCCATTGGCAGGGAAAGCAAAATAAATGCTCTCCTTAAGAACAGCAAAAGACATTGATCAGCAAAATTATGCAATCTGTTGCCTGGGGCAGGCCTATGGAATGCTAAGGAAAGGAGTTGGTAACTACCCTCAGTGGACAAGCTGATTGGGTGCTGCACTCAGAGTTGGCCAGCAATGTCACTTATTTGGAGACTGAGGAAGTTGGGTATGGGATGAATTACATGGAAAAGCCATTAATCTCACTTTTCAGAAAAATCTCACATTGAACTATAAGGTGTCAGATTGGTGATTATTTTGGGTTTAAAACAGTAAAATCATCCATTTTTATCTAGCCCTAGGGAATTACTTTGGGTTATGACTGTAGTCAAAGAAGATGTAATATAGGTGATATTAAAACAAGCAGCAATAAAAGATTCACCCTCAGTTTATCTTTGCTCTTCATGATGGTTTATATTCATGCATAAAACAGTTCTCCAGCTCTCCCTTTCTTCTTTCCTTCCCTCCCTCTCTCCTTCCTTCCCTCCTTCCTTCTGTTCTTCCTTCTGTCCTTCTTTCCTTCCTTCCTTCCTTTCTTCCTTCCCTCCTTCCTTCCCTCCTTTCTTTCCTTCTTCCTTCCATCTTTCTTTTGTATTTTTACATTTCAGCTTTAAAAATATGAATAGATTATCCAATACTTTATAATTTAAAAATTAGAACTGTTTTTATAGATTGACTGAATTTTTGTTCATTTTGTGAGAAGGATCTTTTTTAGGTATATTTAAGGCCAGGCTGGCCTAGAACTTTTGTTCCTCGTACCTCAGCCTCCTGAGTGCTTGGATTATAGGTATGTCCGCAGGCCTAACTATTGATTGCATTTTAAAAAACAGTATCTGTTTTGAGAGAGGTTGTGCTGGCCATTTAGGAGACAGGAAAGCATGGCCTTTGCAGCCAGCCTCTGGGGCATCTTCTTGAATGTCTTTAACAAAATATTTGTTTCTAACTTTTTCTATAGTTGATGTTTTCAAAAACATATAGATTTGCTTTTAATTAACAGCACAACTTTCCCCTCTTTCTTTCTATGCTCAAACCATCCATTGTCCAACATTTGCCTACAGGCTGCTTCTGAGAAATCAATTTATGGTGGATTGCCTGGAAAGCGTACAGTTAAGTTTATTTGGCTGGATAGTTTTTTTTTTCTTTTTTGGGGTCCGGTTGTGGGGCCTGAACTCTGGGCCTGGGCGCTGTCCCTCAGCTCTTCAGCTCAAGGCTAGCACTCTACCACTTGTGCCACAGCGCCACTTCCAGCTTTTTTCTTTTTTCTTTTTGTTTATATGGTGCTGAGGAATCGAACCCAGGGCCTCAGGCATGCAAGGCAAGCGCTCTACCACTGAGCCACTTCCCAGCCCCTTGGCTGGATAGTTTTATCTCTGCATAAATAGTTAATTTCATCTGACTAGTTTTTACTCCTTTCAAAGTCATGTTTAGGTCATTTGTAGATCTAAATTTGGTGCATTAGTGTGATGCCTTTGGTTTGCCTTGACAGCTCTGTTGACAAATAGCTCAGCTGTCTGAAGGATGGTGGAGGGAGGTGTGATCTTCTACTCCTCCCTTCTGCCCCACCCAAACTTCTACGTTAGAAGAATGAGGTTTTCCTCTGACTTAAAGTTTGCACATGTGTTGTGCACATACTCAGATGCATGCCTCCTGAGAACAAGCTCTGTGGCATATCTGGCTTTAGCTTTGGCTATGAAGAGGAGCCACCCATGAGGCCCCCTTTTTTTTATTTTATTTGTGAAGATACTGTACAGAGGGGGTTACAATTACATGGGCTGGATAATGCGTACATTTCTTACCAAGTATTGCAGCCTCCTCCTTTTGTTTACCCTTCACATCCCTTCCCAGCCTCCCCCCTCGCCCCCAATCCCAATCCTTCTCCTTTCCCCCCTTCCCCCTCCCCCCCACCGACGTTGTAAAGCTCGTTTAGGACATGACAACTTGTACTTCTCATTGTTGCAACAGGTCCACCTGTATCTTTAAACAACTGGTTTTTCCCCATCTCCTCCTCAAGTTATACTGACATCAAATATAGTGAAAGCAGGGGTTATACTGTGGGGGAGGGACATACAAAGCAACAAAGAGATAATCTTATAATAGAAACACATGCATGAAAGAAAAAACATTAAAATACATATCTAAGGGTTCATTTTCCTGACATCACATTATCTGACCTTTTCCGCTTGACTCATACATATACTAGATATTGCAAATAAGGGAAACCATGGGACCTATGTTTCTTTGGGCCTGGCTTACTTCACTTAATATAATTTTTTCCAAGTTTTTCCATTTCCTAACAAATGGGGCAATGTCATTCTTTCTGATGGAGGCATAGAATTCCATTGTGTATATATACCACATTTTCTTGATCCATTCATCTACTGAGGGGCATCTGGATTGGTTCCATATCTTAGCTATGGTAAATAATGCTGCAATAAACATTGTTGTGCTGGTAGCTTTAGTGTGGTCTTGTTTGTAAACATTTGGGTAAATGCCCAAAAGTGGGATTGCTGGGTCATAGGGAGTTCTATGTGAAGTCTTTTGAGGAACCTCCATATTGCTTTCCAAAGTGGTTGAACAAGTTTACATTCCCACCAACAATGAAGTAAGGTTCCTTTCTGTCCACATCCCCTCCAGCATCTGTTGTTGTTAGAGTTCTTGATTTTTGCCGTTCTAACTGGGGTGAGGTGATATCTCAATGTTGTTTTGATTTGCATTTCTTTTATGGCTAGGGATGTTGAACATTTCTTCATGTGTTTATTATGAGGCCCCTTTTGATAACTGTCCATGATGGTCATTGGTGCTTCCTCCATCTAGTTTCATCTTTTTCTTCTTACAGGCAGTAATAGCATGGCTGGAACAATGTAGACCTGGAGTCAGGCAGCCTGAGTTGAATTCTATTCCATGCCTTCCTTGAAGTTTTATTGTTTTGAACAAGTTAATCTCTCTGTCCTTCAGTTTTCTTGTTACTAAAATAGAGACAATAATACTTTTTTTCTTAGGCTTAAGGAGAGGAGTTCAAAAATTTAAGCCATTGCAGAGCATGATGACTCATACCTGGAATCCCAGCAATGGAAAGAAAGAGGTAGGAGAATCATAAGTTTCAGGACAGTCAGTCACAGTCAATATACCATAGTGAGAACTTGTCTCAAAATTAAACCTAACAATCAGCTTTTTAAATAATTAATTTACGTTATTGTTATTATAGTGTTGTACAGAGGGGTAACAATTACATGAGTCAGGTAATGAGTAAATTTCTTTCAAATAATGTCTTTAGTTCCCTCATTCTCTTCCAGTCCCTTCCTCCTGTCTCCACTCCCTACAAGTTGTATAGTTCACTTTCATCAATATCTAGTGAGCTCCACTGCTACACTTTTCTACCCTTTTCCCTCAACTTCTGTAACCGCCCCCCCTCCCCGAGGATAATACATATGAATAGACCATACATAAAAAAAGAAGTTAGAATCATCAACTAATAGAAATTTAAAAACAACTAATGTTTTTAATGTACAATTTGATTTTTATATGTTCTTCCTCTAATTTGGGGAGGGAAAGAAGAGTAATAAAATGCTGAAACAAGAACACAGGATGACCCATTGCAACAATGAGACTCACAAAACACTATGTTGGAAATGAACCTTACAACTTTGGTGGGGGGAGTGGGGAAGGTAGGGGAGGAAAGGGATAGTGGGAGAAAAACAAAGGAGGGGATAACAATGCTCAACAAGAAATGTACTCATTACCTTACTGATATAACTGCAACCTCTCTGTGCAGCCTCTTTACAGTAAAATAAAATTTAAAAACCCCACAAAAAACAAAAAGAGATGTCTTGTTTCCATATCTTGGAGTTTGTTTTCATATAGATATATGTATATACATACATATATTATTTTATACATACACAATACATTATATTATACATACATATTTTATATAAATATAAAGAGACATATAGGCATTGTGGCTATATTGAGGGCATTCTTACCTCTATTGATCTCACTGTGTGTGTTTAAAATCCTGTATAATGTATCATGTCACGGTGTCTTTTAGAGAGAACATGTGCAGTTTATCTGTCTGAGTTTGGCTTACTTCACTTAACATGATTTGTTCTAGTTCCATCTATTTCCCTGCAAATGACATTATTTTATTCTTTCTAATGGCTATGTAAAATTCCTTTGTGCAGAGGTACCATATTTTTTGGATCCACTCATCTATTGTGAAACACCTGGGCTGCTTCCATATCTTGGCTATTGTGAATAGTGCAGCAGTGAACATGGGTGTGCAGGTGTCCTTATTCTCTCCTGGCTCATGCTGTTCAAGATAGATGCCCAGGAGTGGTATGGCTGGGTCGTAGGGAGAAATCTATGTTTAATTTTCAGTACAATAGGGTTCATTCCTTTTCCCCCAAATCCCCACCCACATTTGCTGTTTGAGTCCACAATGTTGACCAATCTAACTGGTGAGATGGAATCTCAGAGCTGTTTTGATTTGCATTTCCTTTATGGCCAGGGATGATGAGCATTTCTTCTTGTGTTTCTTACCTCTTCTCCCTAGAAGTCTCTCCTTAGCTCCCTTGGGCCAAGTGAGCAGAATCTTCATAGTTCTTTTTTCAATGTAGAGCAATTGAAGCCACTTGTGGCTTAACTGAATGTTCGGAGTAACATGTTTTAGAAAATCCAGTTGCCACTCCTTGAGTCCTTTCCTTTCGACCCAGTTTTTAGTGCACTGAACCCAAATGCCTCTGGCTTCTCCCAAAATGGCAGTGAGAACCACAGCAAATCATGCCCTGAGTTCAACCGCAAATCTTGCTATTCTACCACTGTCCTTATAGTGTGACACCTTGGACGTGGAGCCTCCTTTGAAAAGCCAGCCCTGGAGGCCCTGCTTGAGGACCCCTGGCGTGTGGCTGTACCCTTGAAGAGAGTCTGGCTCCGGAAGCACTGGGCTTTGCTTCAGAAGCAGAAGAAACCAAAGAGAAGAATGGCTCTTTGCCAATATGGCTTATTCAAATTTCAGGCACTAGATTCTCAGTCCAGAGCTTGCTTTAAAGCCGAGCCCTTACACCGAAGCCAAACAGATAAAATATTAAGCACTAGTGCACTCCCCAAATCATTAGCGAGGAGTCCACAGGTAATGAATTCAGCTTGAGGCTATTTGCAGCCTGTTGTTTTTATTGCCTACCCACAGTACGCCCTTTGCAATAACAAACTGCTGCACAAGTTGAAGAGACACACTCCATGTCCCCAGCAGACTTGGGATGTCTCTTCTGCCAGATGTTCCAACCCTGGGGGCTCTCACCCCCCCCCACCCCCGCCCACCCAACAGAGAGGAAGAAATGGCTTACATGCCAGTCTAGGCTCACTGAGGAGAAAACTCTTTCTTAAGCCACAGTACTGATTTGAAACTGTGGAGGATTTGGACTATCTATATACAAATGGACTGAAATTTAAGTAGTACATCTTTCCCTTATCTACAAATATTTTAAGTTGCTTCATTAGTTGACCAGTATCATCTCTGATTCTCATACTTGTCTTAGGAGACGAGTAGCTCTGGCCTCATCATCTCAGAGCTCTCTGTAGAAAAGCCAGTTTTCCAGAGAAGTGGTTTCAAGAGGTTCTTGACAAGCAAATAGAAGAAAAGTTTTGAAGATAGTCTCAGCTGCCTGGTCTGCCATTGAAGCTTCCTTGTTTTTCTGAGAGTCTAACCCTGGTCTAACTCTGATTATGTGGGGATGGCAAACTCACTTTGCACAGGAGCTACCCAAATATTTTCAGCAAAAGGAAGAAGCAGCCAGGTGCTGGTGGCTTAAGGCTGTAATACTAACTACTTATGAGGCTGAGATCTGAGGATCAGGGTTTGAAGCCAGCCTGGACAGGAAAGCCTGTGAGACTCTTATCTCCAAGTAACTACCAAAGTGCTGAAGCGGAGCTGTGACTCAAGTGGTAGAGTGCAAGCTTTGAGCACAAAAGCTCAAGGACAGCACCCAGGCCTGAGTTCAAGCCTTAGGACTGGCATGGGAAAAAAGGATACTTCTGTTCTAGAGAAGACATCAGCCAGATGGATAAACTATATAGCTTAAAGTGGGCTGCTGAGCTGCAAGACTTGAATGGAACAAATTCCATTCATTAAGCTGTCAAAGAAACTTTGTTTTACGTACATTTGTGATTATAGGCATGCGGGGGAGGGAGTGATAATATCAGACTTTTGCCGATTGCCCTTTGGAATATAATAATTGTACAGTTTAAATGTAAGGTATTATTTGAAACTTCTTTCTCTGTACTAGACTCATGAAGTCAGCTACTAGTTATTTCCTGCCTGGCATTTATAAAGGCTCTATTGGCCTTTTAGTTCAGTGTTCTGAATCATTGCAAAGGATTTTAGAGATTGTGCTTAAGAAGTTATCTTCAAAAAATACAAAACAGTAAGTTAATGTTTAGTGAGCTAGGCTATCTGATCTTTAAATCCAGAAAAATACTGTGGAAAGACAGAATGAGGGGTAAGATGGGGAGAGAAAAATAATTCTACTCTAATATACTGTAGTGATCAATGTATTTGAGGGTGAATATATGTTGGCTAATACGAGGCACTAACTAACACAGCATGGCAGAATCAATGGACAAGTTGGTCAGTAAATTTGTTTTGTGTGATTATCAAGTATCAGGACTATTCTATTATGACAGAAGATTCAACTGATTTAAGTCAAGAAGAAATTTCTCTGTTGATGTAATTAACCATTCAGAGCATATCTAGTTTCAAGCGAGACTACTTAGCAGGAAAGCCCCCATGTATCTATTGGCTTGGCTCTGTTTTGTGGTTTCTTGTTTTTATCATGTGTTGGATTAATTCATGGACTTTATGTGGCAACTATTTACTCTCAATATGTTCAAATTCAGGTCCAGAAGTGTTATTAATAGCTGGCCATGGTGCTACATGCCTGTAATCTTGGTATTTCTGATTGTTGAAGCAAGACAATCATGAGTTTGAGATCAGGCTGGGCTACATAGTGAGGCCTTATATCCAAAAGGGAATAAAGAAGAAAGAAGAGGCAGAGGAGGAGGAGGGGAGAGAAGGATGAAAAAGCAGAAGAAGGAATAAAAGAGGGAGTAGGGAGTAGAAAGAGTTTTATTAACAGTTATATTTCATCTCTTCATTTCTGAAGGCTTTCCCCTGACCCAATTGCAATCACCAACAGATACTTATACTATGATTGTGACTGGGTTTAGGCCATGTGACAAATTCACACCTTGGTCTAAAGTCAGCCATTATTACTGTGGGCTGAGCCTTGTATGAAGTGAAAACTCAAAACAGAATGAAGAACTGGTAAACAAATAGGGTGAGTGGATTCCAGAGAATCAAAACTTCATTTCTACTACACATAACATAGCCAATAGTAGTAAATCAATGGAAAAATACATTAATACAATAAGTTAAATAACATTGAAGATGAAACAATACCTTAATGAATGATGATTAGTCTTCCATGTTAGAAACACGTGTCTTTTTGTATCGTATGCATACTTCAGAGAAGGTCTATTAGCTAAAGACCATGATATTAAATTGTTGTAGGAGAACTAAAGTATTTCCAGAAGTTGTTGCTAACCAGGTAGATGGCTGATTCCAATGGTTGTTTGTTGAGTGTATGCCAGTCTAGGGGCTGGAACTCAGGACCTAGGTACTAGAGCTATTTTGCTCAAGAACAGCCCTCTAGCACTTGAGCCAGAGCTCAACTTAGAGTTTAAGTAGCTTTTAGCTAGTTAGCTGGAGATAAGAGTCTCACAGATTTTCCTGCCCCAGTGGATTTAGAACTATAATCCTCAGACCTCAGCATCCTGAATAGCTAGGTTTACAGGCCTAAGTCACAGGTGCTCAGTTTGATACCTTTCTTTTCTCCCTTTTTTTAGTGCTTAGTTGGTGTATTTGTAGTGAAAAAAAAACATGACTTGGACTACAAAAGTTTTTACGTAGTACTGAAGCCAGCTGATGATCATTTTTGTCTTTCTCAGCCTTTAAAGTCATGTCTGAGAACTATGCAGGCGAGTAGGAGTAATGGGAAAGTAATGAGAATAAAAAAATATAATTGATGGACTCTGAACACTGAGAAGAAATTAAGCCAAAGGAAAATAACCCAGCCTTCTGCAGATAATCCAGCAGGGGCTAACATAGGAAGTCGAAGCCTTGCAACCTGGCATCTGCCTTGTCCTCTGCCTGGAATATATATGCCCCAGCCTTCCCAATCTTGGCATGCACTCATCTTTTAGAGTGCCACCTTCAGAGACGTCTTCTTACTCCCTCACTCAGTCCCATTCACTTGACATGTTTCTTATTTCTTGTACAGCACATCCTAAAATATGACATTAGTGCATTCATTTACTTCTGTTGTCTTTGTCTTCTCACTACAATTATGGCCTTTGGAGGCCAGGGCCTAGTTTATATCAGTCACTGTTTTATTTTTGGTGGTGGTGGTGGTGAAGGGGGGGGAGGTTTGAACGTAGGACCTTGCACTTGCTAGGCAGATACTCTACCACTTGAGTCGTGTCTCCAGTCCTTTTTCAATTACAGCTGGGCATTTTTGCCTGCAGCCAGCCTTAGAAACCATGATCCTTTCTTCATGGCTGGGATTATAGGCATGACCCACCATGCCCAGCCCATATTACTCATCTCTTAATCCCCAGTTTCTAGAATAGTACCTGGCATACCTGCAGGATCAAATAATGTTTGTTGAATAAATGGGATGCAGAAAGAACAAAGTGTGTTAGAAAGACAGCCTGGTTTGCTCAATGAAGTCAGTAGTATGAATCATCACCACTCTGGCAGGGTTCTACACACATTTTTGTGCAATAGACCATCTGGCAGTCTGGTCCAGTCTATAGACCTCCCTCTCAGAACAGTTTTAAAATGCATCAAAATATATTTTTGATTAAATTTTCAATCAATATTAATTATACAGAAAGAGAATTACTAAAATACTTAAAATCTGTGGTGTGGTATCCTATATACTGTATACTAGTGTAAAAATAATAATGCAGTTATGGATCACAGACCTAACATGATTTCAAAGTAATAAATAAACACTATTTTGCAGCAGTCATAATGGCTATCTCATGGCATGAAAATATGTACAATTTATTTATTTATTTTTCAACATTTGATATTTCCATTTACTAAATACATTAGGTGAATAGCTATATAATGTTCCTTTAACCCCATCTTAACATAACCTTAACCTTAACATATTATCCAATTGGATATTATTGCATAATTTTCCTTTAATTATTCATTTGTTTTTGTATTATAAATGTCCTGGTTATAAATATCTTCTCCCTTTTGCAGAGTGGAAGCAGTATACCTTTATATCCTCAATTATTTATGTAGGGTGATTTTCCAAAAGAGAAATGGCCAAGGTAAAAATATATACATTAGTAAAATTTTTAAGAACACTTCAGACTGACCCAGGAACAAAAAGTTTGATTTACTTGATCTCTGAAAACATTTAGACATATCAGGTTATTGGCAGCATAAGATGTTCTTGTGGGGTTTTACTGAAGGCCTGATGGTAAAGTATGTCTAGTTTATGTAGCTACAAAGTCACCGATATACTAACACTATCCATAGATCGTTAGCTATTATCATAATTGAAGGAAATACTAAATTTAATCAAAGAAAATTAAAATGAAGATGTATTATTTTTTTCCTAACAACACAGACCTCCCTTTGAATTCTATCTATAGACTTAGAAGTTCTAGGAATCATTAAGCTAAGGTCTTCACCATGCCATAAATCTGGTAATGTAGAGCTGACTAACAACTTGCCAGCCAGAGAGCAAATCAACAGTGATCTTATCTACAATGACTGTATAGAATTAATCTGTCGTGATAATTTAATTCTGATTTAAATATTAAAATAATCTTGCCTTTATAGAATATGGAGCTAATTAGTGTTAAGGAAAAAAAATAACCTGACCTGGTGATCTCAGACATATTGTTATTCTAGTTCTGTGATTAGATAAATGAGGGAACAAAACTTTATAAAACAGATACGATTACAAGAGTAAACTATAGCCGGGCTTTGGTGACTCACACCTGTGATCCTAGCTACTCAGGAGGCTAAGATCTGAGGATCATTGTTTGAGGCCAATCCAGGCAGAAAAGTCTGGGAGACTCTTATCTCCAGCAAAGTACTCAAAAAAAAAAAAAAGGCTAGAAGTAGTTCTGTGGCTCACGTGGTAGAATACTAGCCTTGAGCAAAAGAAGCTTAGGAACAACACTCAGGCCCTGAGTTCAAGCCTCAATACTGGCTGGGAAAAAAAAAAGAATAAACTATAGCTTAGGTGTGCCAAGACCCTTAACATATGCATGGGAATTTGGGCATCTTGCAGTTCTCTTCTCCAACATGGCTACACATCACATTTTTCTTTTGTATGGAAAAATAATCTGCTTACCATGAGTTTTACTTTTTCCAGTAGATACTGAAATGTAAATCACAGTGGCTATGATGTAATATGCTT
This sequence comes from Dipodomys ordii, assembly GCF_000151885.1. Lineage (NCBI taxonomy): Eukaryota > Metazoa > Chordata > Mammalia > Rodentia > Heteromyidae > Dipodomys > Dipodomys ordii. The sequence continues at coordinate 2,266,197 of NW_012267306.1, forward strand.
ACTTTCCTGACAGTATATGTTTAAGATTTCATTTTTTGGCAGTACAGAGGTTTGAGCTCTGGAGCTCTATCAGTGAGCCAAAACCCCGGCCCAATTTCCTTATTTTTCTTTTTATAGCTTATGCTAAATTTCGTGAAAGAAGAGATCAACTCATACACTGCTAGTTTTGGAAGAGGTAAAAGGAGCAGAAGCTTCAGATTTCATTTTCCCCCCCTCTCACTCATGATCAGAGAACAAGCATCATTTTAAAAAGTAAGAAACAGGGACTCAGAATAGACTGTCCCTCTTCAGCCCGCTGAGAGGGCACCGAAGCAGCTCCCAGGGCTGGCGTGAACACCTGTCACGACCCTCAAGCTGGAAGACGAGGCTGTGAGTGAGCATGTCCATTTCAATAAGGGTTTCAAAGAGATGTTTAAGAATTTACTTTCCACTATGACCCCAGGACACACTGTGTGATCCTCACGCAAACTTTTCCTTGATTCTTCTAAGGTATAATTAAGAATTTAGAGACATAGTTATAACTTTAAGATTTTTCAGACCTTTGAAGTATAGTTATATTTAATCTGAGAGTCTTATTTCTTGGGTGTTTTCAATCATTTCTATACCAGCGAGGGCATGATTTTCTTGAATTCAGTTTGACACAGGTGCATCAGTGAGTATATAGTAAGCTTGTCGTGGTAACAAACAACCCTTAAATCTAAGAAAAGTTTCTTAGATGCATTTTTTCCTGTGGTGCAACATAGGGACCTCTGTTGATTAGAGTAACTTGGGGACTGAGGCTGATAAATGCACCATCTTGACATATGCTTACTCAGTGGCAGGGAATACGTAAACTGTGAACTGGCTCAGCACACACATCCCTTCTCATATTATTCTGTCTAAGGGAAGTAGCATAGCCACACCAAACATCAAAGGGGAGGGAATTAGATACCTTCCATGTGGCTGAGAGGAGAGCTGAGCATGTCTGTGAAGCATCTGACAACCTTTTCCTTCTCGTTATCACTTAAACAATATACTGAAACAACAAATTGCACATCATTCGCATTATATTTGATATTGTAAGTAAATATACTTCTGAGTATATAGAATTATCTGAGTGGGTTTTATGCAAATGCTGTATCATTTTATATCAGGGACTTGAGCAGCCTTAGATACTGGTATCCACAGTTGGTTCTGTAGCCAATCCCCTACAGCTATTAAAGGCTGACTATATTTACTTTCTGTGCTCAAGAGAGATACCCCTCCAGATCTAGCCCATTGGTAACATCAAGCTCAGAGATCAGAATTTCTGAGGTGTGTTCAAGGAGTCTTTGTTTCAGGCCAAAGGGTTAAAAAACTTCACAAATACAAACATTCAGAAAGGGTAAGTACAGAATACCCTTAGGAATTCTGTAAACCCTCTGGGCAGAAATAACAGGAGCTACTCTCTTCGTCTTTATTAGACAAAATTCTGCCCTTTGTTCCTCTCTCTGAGAGGCTCTTTCCTGTTATCTCCCCCGTCACATGAGACGTGAGCACTGGAAATTATGCCTTCTTTGAGTACTAGCAGCTTGCTTGCTCAGCTTTCTGCTGTCTAGCCTCTTTTGTTGTTAGTTCAAGGGTTTTTTTTAAACCACAGTCACAATCTGTTTAAACCAGGTTGGTGGTTCTACTGGCAGCACAACTCTCTACAAAACTTGGTCAGCTTATATATTTGATTCTAGTCAGCCTTATGTGCCAAGAGCTCACTCACATTTTTAAAGACATAGTTCCTAGATAATGCTACGTTTCTTTGCTTTCTGTCCCTTATATTACCCCATTATTTCTCTACTTGGATTTATTAGGCCTCCAAGTGAGAGCTACACTTTTAATCTCTTTTCCCAAATGTTTGTATCCAATTGAAAAGACTTGCAGGGTCTGTTGGAATTCACTCTTTAGCATGTGGTTGTCCAGTAGTTTTAGAATCATTTTTAGAAAAAACCACATTCTTTTACCATTGAATGATCTTAGCATCTCTACTAAAAAATTTCCTTTCTCCTCTTCTCTCCTCTCGTGGCCTCTCCTGGCCTCTGCTTCCCCTCTCCTCCTCCCTTTCATCCCTTCCCTTTCCTTCCCCTCCCCTAGTACTAGGCTATACTTAAGAGAAATTATGCTTTATTATACAATAGAATGATGTTAGATAATGGTAATGTATTGCACATTTCATGAAAAATTCAGAAGAAATGATTTTGAATGTTTTTACCACAAATAAATGATTGCTATTTGAGAAAAAATATATTACATGGTACCCTGTAGATATGTATGATTTTTGTACGATTACTAAGAAATATAAATAAATAAAATGTAGAAGAATAGCTCATCTATTCAGTTCCTTTTGTCCACTCATATTTACAGGAAATTTACTTCATCTTTTTCTCTGGGGTCATAATGTTTTTTCTGAGCCAAGTTCTTCCCAGAATTGACAACTTTGTGGTAAGAGGGGAATGTCTGCTTATCTTCAATTGTTCAGGGTGACCACAGCAAAATTTCCTACCATCAAGACCCCAACAAAGCTGAAGCCTCTCTTTTCCATGGTCTGCAGCAGTTATATTCTCACAGGGGAAGGAATGGAGAAATGAAGTTGGGTTCAGGTTTTTATCAATCTCCCTGCATATTTCAGGGAATATCCTGGGTTGGCAAAATATAATTTCAGTGATGCTTGTATTTGTGGTGATGGAAAACCAAGTTTTATGACTGCGAGAGCAATATTACATTAAAAATGTTTAATATGGAACTGTTCATGTTTCGGTATAATCAGTAGATAAATGGATGCATAGGCAGATAGATGAATAGATGACAGACAGAAATGTGAAGGGATTTATTAGGAGAATCGAGTCATGCAATCATGGAGGTTGAGAAGTACCACAACAGGCAGTCTGCAAACTGGAGAATCAGACAAACTGGTAACATGGCTCTGTCTGAGTCTGAAGGCCTCCAAAGCATGATGATTAGACTAATGGTATAATTCTTTGCCCAAGGTTAATGCCTAAGAACTGGAAAGAAAAACCTAGATCCAAAGGTTGTAGAACCTGAAGTTCTGATGTGCAAGGACAGGAGAAAGAAGAGAAACAAGGTGTCCAGTGGAGAGGGAGGGAGAGAGGGAGAGTATGGAAAGTATGGGGGAAGGATGGAGAGAGAGAGAGACAGAGACAGAGACAGAGAGAGAGACCTTCTCATTCTTCTAGGACCCAGGCAGTTGTGGTCTTACAGATTGATGATGTAGCTTTCCAGCAACTTCACTCTACCAACTCACATATCTATCTTGCTTGAAATCTTCTCAGTGTCTACTTCAACGTTTGTATTGTAATTTAATTGCTATTATATCAGTATTAGGAGTTGGTGATTAGGTCACAAGGACTCTGCTATCATGAATGGATTACCCATGTTATGATATAGTGGGTTAATTTTCACGTAAGTGACTACATGGTAAAATGGTGGGTTTGGCCTGGTTTTATCCCTGTGACTCACATATACTCTCTTGTACTTCTGTTATGCTATGTGACACTGCACAGAGGTCCATGTCATCCTTGCCAGATTATGGTGCCATGTCTTTTGAAACTTGCCAGCTTTCAGAACCAGGAGCCAGATATACTCCTACTTTTTATAAGATGCCCATGGAATTCTATTATAGCAGCTAAGAGACAAAATACACATAGGCTAAGAGACAAACATATTCATAAACAAGTAAAATTGTCAAGTTGGCACCTAAAATTAACCATCACAAGCACTATTTTCTCAAATTACTTACACTAACTTTTTTTTGTCTTAAAGCAGGCAATGCATCAATTTTTGGCTTTATGGTATCTCTTCAGGATGTTAATAGTGAACAGAAAACTCATGCAGTTGCTGCTGAAATACAAGGAATCAGGTGACAAATGGTACTTCAGCTATGACTAAGCAATCAGACTCTAGTCTTTGTACTTACATTGCTGCAGTTTTAAAATCTTATGTCATAGATAAGTGAAATGTCTTTCAGTTCAATTATCAATAGTTTTTTTCAATTTTAAAATGCAGAGTAGTTGAAAACATGTGGATAATATCCTAATCCTAATATCATTTAATTTATTCTATATGCAAGTGAAATGACAGATCATTGTATATTAACAACTTCACAAGTCACCTTAGAAAATCAAATTGTATCAAAATTTATAAAGTCAGATGAGTAGGACTGGTTGTAGGAGAAGAAAACAGGTGATCAGATCAGATCAAGTAAACGACTTGAATTCTAAATTCATTTGAAATAAATTTTAAGTACATCAAATATTTTGCCTTCTCTAAAATTATTTCTGGGTAGAGGCTAGAGGAGAGAGTGAACCTTGGTATCTTGCCTATTCTTATTCTTATTTTCATTTTTTAAAAATTTTGCCAGTACCATGGCTTAAACTTTCTCTCAGCTTGCTCACTCATGGCTGGCTATCTGCTACTTGAATCACATCACCAGTCAGGTTTGTGTTGGATTGGAAATGGAGTCTCAAAGACTTTCTGTCAAGGCTGGCTTCAAACCATGATTCTTCAGATCTCAGCCTCTTGAGTAGCTAGGATTATAGGCCTGAGTACTGGCACTGGGTGGTATCTTGCTTTTAAAAAAATCTTAATTTTAATTTGTAAATAATTTTGTTTGTAGATAGTTAACAAATTTAAATCCATTAACATTTTATTTACAATATTACATTCTTATAAGAATCTTGGTTATACATACAATCTATAGATTTGTTGTTGTCTACGATACAATTTTCATTTGCTGTAAAATCTACCACTATCTTATACTCTCTATACTATATCTCTAAAGGAAGTTGGAAAGGCCCTTCATGATGAGACCTTTGCACAACCCCAGGTATATAAAACACTTGCTTGTATCTTAAGTTAGCTTAGTATTTGAATGTGTAAAGAGATATCCTTGTGTGAGGTTTCAATATCATATATTTCTGGAATCAGAGTTTAGGTTATTGGTTTCAATGATCAGAAAAACTACTTGACTTTTTGCTGCTTTTGAGTCATCAGAAATGTATAACCAAAGTGCCAATACGTCCATACATACAGAAAATCATTAAGGCTGTGCTGTCTTGCTAGGTTTGTCTAGAGGAAACATTTCTACATTCTTTATTGTCCATTTATCTTGACTGATCTGACAACATAATTCTTGATTTTCTGCATTTTTACAGGCCCAGGTGGCCAAATGCCGTATCTGTAAGTCTCACTTCTTTTACCCTCTTCATGGTTCTAGCAAGAACAGAAAAGATTAGTGGGACTGCAGCCACCTATAAAACACTGTCTAAACACCTTTTACGTCATTGGCATAGTTCGTTCTTACTTTGAGTGAGAAAAGGAAAACACTGGATCCTCATTCTCAAGGACCTTGCAGCCTGGTACAGGGAATCAGTACATAAAACTTGGGGACAAGAAAGAACCTGGTCATTTGTATATGAGATAAATTCTGTAATTGGGGTAAGCTCATACCAAAGTTTAACAGTTACAACTTTAGAATGAATTTAAGCACTCCCTATGGATTTACTTTACTAATTATTTTTTCTAGTATAGACCACTTGTTTTTGGATACTTCATTTTGTTAGATGCTAAAGTTCTTTAATTTTCTTCTATAAAGCAAAACAGATACTCTTTGCCCTAAAGTATTTGATATAATATTTCCTATATAAGCTACTACTTTTTATTGCACACAATTGTCGGTTAGGGGATTTTCATGAAGGCAAGAATGCTTGGAACACTAAATTCTCATGCCTGTAATCCTAGCTACTCAGGAGGCTGAGATTTTAGGATCATGGTTCAAATTCAGCCCAATCCAGAAAGTCCATTAGACTCTTATCTCCAAGTAACCAAAAAGCCAGAAGTAGTGCTGTGGCTCAAAGTGGTAGACCACTGGCCTTGAGCACAAAAGCTCAGAGACAGGGCCCAGGCCCTGAGTTCAAGTCCAAGGATTGGTACAAAAAAAGGATATGGATCGAGTATCCAAGAGAGGAAACCCAGAAGAATATGTTTAATCTGGAGAATTCAGTCTATGTGGTGAATAACAGGGGGCTGTGTGCTAATTAATTATCAGTGTTTAACACATCTGTATCATGGAGTAGGTACGCAGACACAGGAACAAGAGCATCCAGACTCTCTCCATTCTGCCCAAAAGGCATATGCTACATTGACCAATTATAGGATCTAAGAGTCACCTGATATATGCCTTAAATGTACCTTGAATTACCTCACTTCTGTACCAAAGTCATCATTTCTTAATTTTCACACATCATAATTGCTTTTGCCACCCTCCAGACACAATAAACCTCCAGTAAAGGAAGGCAGCTTCCTCTGTAAGCACTGAAAGTCATGGGTCTCACGGACGATAGGCATTTTCCTCATCCGTGGTGCATGACAGCTGCCTAATCTGCTTAGGCAGCTGAACACTCGCAGGTAAGTTAGATGTGACGGTGCCAACTGGATGGATTACAGTGTTCAACATCAGGTCACTCTTTCACTTGAAATTCTTAGTGAATGCAGACAAGGCTGGAGCCATAGGAGGAATGTAATCCTTGGAGCAGAGCTGCAGCTGCCTGGCTCCTTCCTCTAGGCATCAGACATCACTAACTAGGTCTTCTTTGTCCTGTCCCAAGGACATTGCAGCTCTGTCTGTTGATAGAAAAGTCTGTGTGTATGGAGTTCTGTATTAGAGCATGCTAAGGGCTATGAGCTGTGGTGCTGTGTATTAACCATCACTGCCAGGAGGCCAGCAGGTCCCCTCAGGTACTCTGTAAGGCATCTGAAATTCTAGTTGCTTACAGAGCTGAAATGGTGAGACTTTCTAACAAATCCATCAGAACAGGACTTTAGCCTCTTACTGCCGCATACACAACCTAAAAAGGGTATAGCTGAGACATCTTTTAGCAAAATCCTTTTTGCAAACAAGAATTAACATTTAATGATCATTAAGGAGAAAATGTCCATTCTTTGCTCATCCTCAAGGTTACAGTGGAAGGGTGTGTGGGATGGAAAAAGGAGGAGGGAAGGGAAGGGAGGGGGGAGAAAGGAGGGAGGTAGGGAGGAAGAGAGGAGAAGAAGAAGAAGGAGGAGGAGGAGGAGGAGGAAGAGGAGGAG
>NW_012267306.1:2273408-2325899 GCF_000151885.1 Dipodomys ordii
GGAGGATTATCAGCTCTGTTGCAGAGAAAAATAAAGATAACAGATGGAGAGAGCCTGTCTGGCTTCCTATTTTTTGTTCCAAATATTTGTGTATCTTTATTTCATGAGAATTATTTATACCCTCTCTCCATTATGCCCCCCCCATTTTGCTTTAGCTAACTCAAGTCAGTTTCTGTTGTTTACAGTTTAAGGATCTTAGCAATTATGAGTGTTTCTTATAATGGACCAAACTAATTTCCTCCAAAATACAATTATAGTAGTCTTTTTCCAATTCTCAGAAAAATGTTAAAGTTAATGAATAATCTCCTTGATTTTATGTTTTTCTCTCATAAATTACTTCACAAACCATTGGAAATTGTAACCGTTTGCCTGGTTGTGAATACTAACAGATGAGAAAATGAACAAGCTGAGAAATGTTGGGGGGAAAACTGAGAATCAGCCCCTGTGTTAAGCTCACCACTTGTTTTGCTAGACATGTGGTAATGATTTTATATTGTGTATATGTATTTATACACACATATATCTATCTGGCACACAGAAACACATACAGCAATATAATAGAGATACTTTCTGCTAGTCTAATGGATGCTAGTTTTGTGTTAGAATTCAAGGAAACAATAGACATTTTTCGTACCTTGAAATATTTAGGAGCCGCTGCCTGCCATTTACTGAAATCTCCTGTTTTCCTCATTTTCACCTTTCCCAGGCACTGCAGAGCCATACGGATCCCCATCTGTCTCTCCCGTTGCAGTGTTGTTTCCTGCCAGCCCAGTTTCTACCTTTCACAATGGGAGTATCCTTGCAATACTCAGGCTTAGGGTGTCTGCTGTGTGGAGAATAGGGCGTTGGTAAAACCATGCTTGCTTAGCTGTGGGTGGGAGGCCAGACTCTGAGAGCTGTTTGTGTGGATATCTGGGAGGTTTTCACAGCAGTGGGTCAGTCTCTATGAAGAATACTTGCTTATTAGATTGCTTATTTATTGACTTAGGAATTCCCACCAGTGGCCTACACTGTAGTCCTAAGCTACTCAGGAGGCTGAGATCTAAAGATCATGGTTCAAAGCCAGCTCGGGCAGGAAAATCCCTGAGAGACTTATCTCCAATAAAACTACTAAAAAAAAAGCTGGAGATGGAGCTGTGGATCAAGTGGTAAAGTGCTAGCCTTGAGTGAAAAAGCTCAGGAACAGCACTTGGACCCTAAATTCAAGCTCCAGGACCAGTGCCCATAAATAAATACATACATACATAAATAAATTTTAACAAAGGGAGTTGGAGTATCTTATTGAATAAGATGGTTCCTATCTTGAATTTACAAGTTTTTAACATTCTGTTTATTGAATATCTCATGAATGGTGTTGTGATAAAAAAGATAATTTTTGTTTGTAAAGACTGAGCTGATTATTTTCTTGCCATTTCTATAGTTTAACAAGGAGATAAATAGTAATTATTGAACCCTTCCTTTCAGAAAAATCTGTTTCTTATGAAGATAACAAGGTAAATTTATTATTAATGAAGCTGAGTTTTCTATAAATAAGGAAATCCAGCAATTATAATTCTATTTGCTGATATTTCAAGTGAACCAGATTTCTCTTGGGAAGATCATTTATTTATTTATTCATTCTAATTTGGCATTTAAACGGCTGTTGTTCATTGGATCATCCTTAAAGTTTTGTGGTTTAGAAAAATCATATTGTTCCAAATGGAGTTACTCACTTTGGTGTTTTTAGACAGTAAGGTTGTTGTCTTCAAAATTACCCATCTTCTCCTAATTTCCCCTACTGCATTATATTTGAGAACTGTGCTTTGTTTATAGCTAATGAGTAAAACAAAACACTTTATTAGGCCTTTTTCTAGACATAAATTTACAGTAGATATTACTTTATATTGTAGACTTTTTGCCTGACTCTATCATTTTACTTCTACTCTCCTTCAGTGTCTTCCTCTTGTCTACAGGTTCTCAGTAATGATGGGTGGATAAGGGATAAAGATTGGGTTCATGGTCCACTCAGGAAATCATTTTCAAATAATTACTTCTTTTTTTTTTTTGTCAGTCATGGGGCTTGAACTCTGGGCTTGGGTGCTGTCCCTCAACTCTTCAGCTCAAGGCGAGCGCTCTACCGCTTGAGCCACAACACCACTTCCAGTTTTCCAGTGGTTTATTGGAAATAAGAGTCTCATGGACTTTCCTGCCGGGGCTGGCTTTAAACCATGATCCTCAGATCAAGAATAGCTAGGATTATAGGCGTGAGCCACTGGTGCCCAGCATAACTAATTACTTCTTAAGCCACCTTCTGATATATTGATTCAGTTGATCTGGGGACAAAATCAAACATGAATTTTTATATTTATTTATTGGCATGCATTTTTATGTTTATTTATTGGAGGAAATGTATCACACTGCCCTAGATTTGTGTTGCACAACTGAGGTTTGGTCAAATCATGCTAGAGCTTCCTGTTTCTACATGATCCACAATTCAGTCACAGATGCAGAACTGAGATAGGTGGGTGGACAAGAAGTCAGTCAAGGCTGACACCGAATCGATTCTTTTGGAGTTGATTTCTATATGTCCACTCCCACCCCCTGATTTAAGGGGGATGGCCTTTGAGGCCCTAAGATTAAACCTTGGTACATCCCCTCTCCCCACAAAAAAACCTAAAGTACTTTATTATAGAAGCAAGAAAAAGAGAGTGGAAGCTTACCAGGGCTTGGTGAGGCAACTCCGTGATTAGTGACACCAGGAAGCTGCTCACCATCTAAACTGGAAGGAGAAAGAAAAAGTCAAGGCAGCCAGAACTCAGGAGCTAGTAACCTACTGAGGGCTAGGAAAGATTCTCCAGCTGATGCTGGAGAAATCCTAGGCAAATAAAGATAGGGAGAAATACCCTTTTTAACATTCTTCAATCTTTTCTCTTTTTTTTTGTCTAATAGAGCCGGTGAGGTTACCTCTGGTATGTATGAAACAGAACAAGGGAAGGGCAAAAAATAAAAAGTGAAAAATAAAAAAAATGAGGATAAGGACATAAGGCATTGGTACTATCCACAGATTGCAATAGGATGCAATTATTAGTCAAATAATCAGAGCCATACTCTGAAAACATCTAAGATGATAACACTAGTCATTTGTCCTTTACTTTGCATTAACTATAAGCAATGCATAGCCAAATTACTAGGCTATCTGAAATCTGACATCCCTTAATATTTATATTCTTCTCTCTTTCTCTTCTCTTCATGGTTTGCTCATGACATCCCTTCTTTCAAGAAGGTCTCAATCTTTATTTATCTTGCATTTTCTTTTACACTGATTTTCAGTGTCATCTCTCACATGAAGATATTTCTAATAACCAACACCTTCTACAACTAATTCACAGAGACTTACTTACTGTGAACCTCACATATTTGGCTTATTCAAAAGGCTAAGACAATGTTTGTGTTTTTAGATGTCTGTCATACTTCCCTACATGGATTTTAAGGTCTTTTAAGGCAAGGAATGTCTATATTCCTAAGCAAAGTGATAGTTACAATCGAAGATATAAGTATGTAACATCCATTGATGGGGAGGGAGTCCACAGTTATCCTAACACATTGACTGTGTCCTGCCCAGTTTAATTTGTGTAACTTATATCTTAACAAAGCAACTAAGAAAACTTCTCCTTAGCCATTTCCCTTTACTCTCAGGGAGATTAATAGTATAGAGATTTCCATTTTGAATACTTGCTACAAAGGATGAAGCAAATTAGGGGATTCCATATCAATACATATTTATTATGTGCCTTCATATTCACAGGCTAACTCATAAATGTAAATTAGAGGAGGGGACTCATTCAAAGTCACATTATTAGCTAGTTCATTGTAAGATGGGAACCATACTTCTCAGCTTTCAAGGTTAGTTTATTCAGTATTAAAGAAAACAATAGCAACAATAGAACAGTGCAGCATGCCCAAGGAGGTATAAAGGGGTGGCGGATGCTTGAGCTTGCTGTCTCCCAGGATGTAATCCTAAACCCTCATTTGGGTTGAAGAGCAATTTAGGAGCAGGCAGATTTTCTGTGGTGCTGCAAAAGGCCTGTGCTGACCATGCTGAAGCAGGGAATGCGATCTCAGCAGGAAGCATCTCCAGTCCCCAGCACTCCTCTGGTTCTGTAACTTTACCCAAGTATTTTCCCTAGACTTTCAAGTTTTCCCTTCTAGGACGGGCTTTTCAAGTTTAACCTCTGAGGCACCACGTCTGCCATTAGCGTTTTCCTTTCTAAGGCATTTTCGGTGGATGTTTCACCACACTCCGGAATTCTCCAGGGGCAGGAATCACAGCTCGCACATCCAACAGTGGTGGGGGCTGAATGTTTGTGGAGTCACTCTAGGTATTTAACAACAAAGGAGAAACCCACCCTCATTTCCATCAGCAACAGCTTGCAGTGTTTTGCAAGCACTTTGACGCAGCTTCGTGAACTGCAGAATTAAATCTGCAACCACAAAAGAAAGCAACTGATTTCTCATGGCCCATTTTGTAACTTCAGAAAGGGTTCGGGAAGTCTCTAAATTAAATTTAACTGTTGAGCACAAGCTGAACTTAAAACCTTCATCTGTTTTAAGTCATCCTCCCTTCCATACACTGTACACTCAGGCAGTAGCTGAATCCTAAGTGCTTTGGTTGAGGACATATGCTCTGGGTGAAAGGCCATGGAGCCCAAAGTGCTGAGATTACTGCCTGCACCACCACATTCTTTTTCTTTGAATCTACTCAGCTAAAAACCACCGAGTGGTTGTTGAACGTCTTGCACATAGCAGTGGGGGACCAGGGAGGCCACAACTGGGGTGGACAGAGCACTGGCCCACCAAGAATATGGCCTTCTGAGTAAAAACAAACAACAGGAAGATGGGAAGGAACAATAGATATTTCTCAACAATAATACTCCCCAAATTTTCTATCTCATAAAGGAGGTGTAATTGACATCTACCTCAGAAGTAATACCCATAGAAGTTATTTTTTTTCACAGCACTGTCTAAGTTATCTCATGGATACTCAGTGAATCTCCATGAATACAAAGAAAGTGCATATATTCATCAGGATCACTGTTTGGGGGGTAAGAAACCATTGATTTGGGGGACTAGAGGACACAAGAAGAGTCAGTTTCTTGCTGATGGTCCAGCAGGGGCTAAATGGGGAAGAGGTGGTAGTGGTGCATGTTCTTTCCTGCAGTTATTCAGAGACTTAGGGGCATTCTAACAGCATGACTCTGCCATGGTTGAGTGCTTGTTCTTTGCTGTGTTAGGCTGATAAGTGGGGAAAGCAAATTCAAGGAGGCCAACTGAGGAGACTTAGGGATTAAGTGTTAGCATCATTTCTGCCCATATTCCATTGTCCATAACTCAGTCTACTCCAGAGAGGCTAGAAAATGTGGCTCCATTTTGTGCCTAGAATAATGAGGGGTTCATGAGCACATTGCATTGTCTCTGTCACATTAGTAAATGGCAGTAACATAAATCTTTATCAGGTACTTAACTATCTCCTGACAAGTGGTAAAAGGTAAATGTTCTATTTAGTCTTCCTAAGTGAAATTGGTAGAGCTTCTTGGGAGGTTCAGTGTAAACAGGGCCCATAACTCTTAAACCATCTTCATGACACTTGTCTAGTCTTTAACCTACAACTTGGCAATTGTCACTAGTTGCAGAAATAGTTCCACAAGCAGATTTTCTCTACAGGCCTAAAAACATTCATGTTTTGTGGAATATGCCAAGTCTTTAGCTGATTAGGAGTCAAAACTCAGCGTTCCACAACAGAACTTCTACATCATCTTATTTTGTCACTCCCTACTATTACACCACCAAGCAGAGTTATTAGTTTGTCCCATTGAAATTAAAATAGAAGACACCAAAGGTCACTTAAAAAATACATCCTCTGGGCTGGGAAGGTGGCTCAGTGGTAGAGTGCTTGCCTTGCATGCTTGAGGCCCTGGGTTCGATTCCTCAGCACCACATAAGCAGAAAAAAAAAAGCCGGAAGTGGCACTGTGGCTCAAGTGGTAGAGTGCTAGCCTTGAGCTGAAGAGCTGAGGGACAGCGCCCAGGCCCAGAGTTCAGGCCCCATGACCAGACCCCCCAAAAAATACATCCTCCAAATTTCTGTTTTTTTAGTCAGACAATAACAGTTTCAACACAAAGTGAAGCACCTGTCAGAAATGAGGCTTTCAACTGGCAGCTGCTTCAAAGGATGCTTCTTAATTTAAAACAATTATAGCAAAAAAATGTTCTCATCAAGTGGCAGTGTCAAGGGCAGAGAGAAAACTAATTCCAGATCCAGATTTCTAAGCAAGGAAAGAAACTATATCTGGGAGTCGTCGTTTTGGGTCTCTAAGCATACAACAGTGTAGAAGGTACTCAGGATGCCAAGGTCCTTGGAAAAATTGAAAGTAGTGAGAACAGGTACAAAAGCAGAATTCTTAGCTTCTGTTTTCCATGATTTGGGGCAGGGGGTGTAGGCATTTCTAGTTGATCTTCTCTTTTGGTCTTGATACAATGTATTAAGCATGACTGAATTGCCTAACCCAGACTCCAACAGATTCTCTTGGCTGGTCAGGCATCTGAAATCCATCGTACCTCTCATAGGCCAAGTCTTAGCCACACCATCTCAAAATTTCCTTGGAGTTTCTTTTGCTTTTCAAATTTTTGTTGTCAAAGTGATATACAGAGGGATTACAATTACATAAGTCAGGTAATGAGTACATTTCCTTTTGAACAGTGTCACCTCTACTCTCATCTTCTCCATTTTCCCTCCCCAGACAAGTTTTATGGTCCGTTTTCAACGCAGTGTCCAGTGAGTATCATGGCTGCATTAGTTAACCCTTTGTCCCACCATTTCTGTGCTCCCCCTCATGCTCCCCCAAACAGGAATTTCTTTATCAAAGACTTGACATAAAACTAGAGGATTAAAGAATAGTTGCCCTGGTGATAACTAGAAATCTAGGCTGCCATCTCTTCCTGCCAGACTGTAATTCTCAAGAAAGTCACTATTTCATTTCTTAATGAGACACAGTTTAGTTCCAAGGGTCTTTTCAGTTCTTGGTGCTCTGAAAGCTATACTATGTCACAGACTGGGTAACTCTGAGGCCTCATGGCCTACACATCCCAGTGCGGTTAACTGTAACAGCATGGGACAGAAGTGTGCACCGAATATGTAATCTGATGCTGGGAATGGGACAGTGTCAGGTGCTTGAGTTTGTCGCCATTTTTGTCTTTCATGTGAAAGAAATTACCTCATTTTGAGTTTGGAAACTTGCCAAATAGTGAGAGCAGGGTAAATTTCTCTCTCTGTCATAAAAGGTTGTAGGATTTGTTGCTAATAAGAAACCTTTAACACAGGCCTTTGTGAAAGCATTTCTTTACATCTGTGTCATGTGTGTGTTCTTGACCTCACATATCTAGGGAGGGAAGACGAAGATTGAAGGAGGGAAGAGGAAGATTGAAGGAAAAGAAACTAGAAATCTCATACATGGGTCGATGCTGAGGATAGAAGTGAGGCTGAGGGAAGAGACGAAAAGGAAGATAATAGATTCCAAGAATAGGAAGGAAATAGTATCATAGAGACTTGAGAGTAAAGGGCTTAGTGTGATTGTTGCATTAGAAATTAATTCAAGAAAAGAAGGATAGCATCTGGGCTGGCGTCTATAGCCCTAGTTACTTGGGATTCTGAGAGAGAAGGATCACTGGAGTTCAAGATTTAGAGTCAGCCTGGGCAACATGGTGAAACTGTCTCAAACACATACCAAAAAATGAAGAAATCACCCCAAAATATTAGACCTCAAGTCAAAAAAGTGGTTTCTTCTTAGATACCTGACATTAATCCACAAATAGATACCATCCTTACCAGTGGGCAAATCACATAACATGTTCCAAACTATTGTTTCATATGCAAAAGACAGACAATAGCCCAGTATAGTGATACATGCCTGTAATTCCAGCACTCCAGAGGCTGAGGCAGGAAGATTTGAGTTCCAGACCACCCTGGGCTTCATAGTGAAACCTTGTCTCAACAAAGGGGGAGGACATTGATAGTATGTCTTTAGTTGAATTATTGTGAGGTGTGCATGAGACGGTCTACGTTAGGCAATTAACACAGAACTCTATCATGAGAGTTCCATATAGTTTAGGGATGAGGTTGAGGTTGGTGATACAGATGATGAACGATATCAAAGAGGATGTTGTGAGAGTTCAGTCAATGAAATGCACTTAAATGAAACAATTTATTTTCAGATTAAAGTTACTGGATATTTCCATCCATGGGGGAGCTATAGGCTAGCCACAATTTATTTTATGCTTTTTCACCTCCTTCCAGTTCTTTCACTTGTCAAATATATGGGTAAAAGAGGAAATAAACACTAGGGAAAAATGCCAAACCTGCATTGTTTTTGTATATATGTCCACAGTGATAAAAGGCGCATCATGAAATCATCTTTTATCAAGAATTATACTTAAAGATTTAAACATCTTAAGACAGGTGAGTCTTTTCTGTTCTTTAGGACTTCCCAAAAGTGGGTTCAGGGTCTAATTATCTGGATATTTAACTCAAACACCATTTCAATCTGGTTCTCATCTCCCTGGAAATGCACAACAGCTGGAATTCTCTAAAGTAACCCATGACCCACAGGGTTGGAAGATAGAAATAACATCCATGCTACAACCTGGTGGCGCTAAACCAGGCTTAGCACAGTTTCCTAAAGGTGAGCATAAGGTCGTGTGTCATCTGCCTTCAATCAGAGATGTTTGCGGGGAAAATGAGAAGCATGTCATGCCACAATGCAGTCCAGCTGTCGGAAGAACCTCCAGGGAAGAGAATAAGAAGCATTAATGCAAAGCAGGCAGAGTTCAAGGTGATTCCTATGGCTGCCTAGGATTGGTCCATTCTGACATCAAAATAGCCATGAAAGAGTGGATGTTCCATAGTGGGAGTATAGTCTGGAGAGTCTTCTCAGAAGTCATTTGGAGTTTGATCCATAGTAGAACTGAACAGGAATGTAGATATAAATATTTCTTCTGTCAGCTCCTTTGGAGCCTTCCTTTCCAAGTCTTCATCACCTCTGTGGATCTCCACTGGATTTCTTCCTGTATTCCCACGTCTGAAATCAAGGAAAACCACTGGTCTGACCACAGGTTATTAATTAGAGTAACTCACAGAGTGTGCAGCCTTAAAATCTCTCTCTGATTGTTATATGCCAATAGTGGAGTTTTTGCAGGGATAATTTATCCGTTAGCGATTCATATATAAACAAACAGAACAAGAGTACATCTTTCCCGATTTTATATACCTTATGCATTCCAACCTGTGAATGTTTTCCATGTATTTGGTCTTATATTCTTCCTGTTTTAGTTGCATAGATTGTTTTGGGTCTCTAAGCATATATCATGTACCTAGGTAACATTGACAGGTCCCTTATTTCTCTATTGCCTTACATAGTGCCAACACTATAAGTGAATGACAAGTACTTCTTGAGAAAATGAATGAAAAAGGCTTGAAAGAAAGCATCCATCTTTTTGCTTACATTGATTTTTATTTCAGACCCTAAATCAGGGGCTTTAATACACCAATTTGCTCACACACAGCTGGATGCAATACCCTTGTTTTGCCTGCTACCATCTGCCTCATCCCCTGAAGGCCAAAACACAGAACAAAAGGAGCATTGGGGAAAAGGGGAAAGGAGGTGTGGAGACTGGACAGGAAGAGGTGTTTAAGGGAAATGGTGTGCATTAGCAGATGTCACAGAGATTTATTTCTTTTTCTATGGGGATTTACTCCAGTGACCGAACTTTGCTTTCAGATTTTTTTCCCTCCCAAAAAGCACTTGGAGCATTCATCAGTTGCTCTAGGGATTCTTTTGTGGATAAAACTTTCCTTCTGTTCAGATTTTGAACTTAGGTTTTGACTTGAGATATTACAAGGAGTAATACTTTGAAGTTTTGGGGAGATGGAAAAAGCGCAAAGTGTAGGCGTGGAGGAGTTGTCAAGATGAATTCTCTAGGCGCCTTTTTCAAAAGCTTTCTTCCCCCTACTCTCTACAGAGCAACGGCATCGAGAAGTGTGAGGAGTGAAGGCCTCAAACCCTCTACATGGTGGAAATGCAAGAGATGTGAGCCCTTGGGGTAATGTTTTTGGCTATATTCTTCAAACTAATGCCCAGACAAGTCATGGGTGTTCCTGAGGGAGCCTCCTCAGGATACGGCTTAGAAGGTTGCCAGCTGCCAGGGAAACCCATGTATAAGTCCATACACTTAGGAGACTCATTAATCCTCCTGATTAAGTCCAGACCAGAACACCTAGCCCAATTGAAATCTTTCTTAAACATGTCTGTGGAAGATGGGGAGTTATTGGAAGAGTTTTAAAGATGCAAGTCTTTTGATTTCATTTTTGGTCATATTTTACAATGAACTACCCAATAACGAGGTGGGGGAGGGGAAGTGAGGGAAGGTATGCCAGTCCTGGGCTTGAATGCAGGGCCTGGGTGCTGTCCTTGCACTTTTTAAATTAAGGCTAGCATTCTACCATTTGAGCCACAGCTCCACCTTCAACTTTTGGGTCATTAATTGAAGATAGAAGTCTCAAGGTACTTTCCTGCTGGACTGGATTTGGACTGTGTTTCTCACATCTCAAGCTTCCTGAATAGCTAGAATTTACAGGCATGAGCCACTAGCACCCAGCTAAAAAGGGTTTTTTGTTTTGTTTTGTTTTGTTTTTTGGGTTCGGTCGTGGGGCCTGAACTCTGGGCCTGGGCGCTGTCCCTCAGCAATTCAGCTCAAGGCTAGCGCTCTAACACTTGAGCCACAGTGCCACTTCCGGCTTTTTTCTTTTTGTTTATATGGTGCTGAGGAATCAAACTCAGGGCCTCATGCATGCAAGGCAAGTGCTCTACCACTGAGCTACCTTCCCAGCCCGGTTTTTTTTAATGACACTTTTGTTCAAGTATAATAAGTAGAAATTTATGTATAATAAGTAGAAATTTAAGTATAATAAGTAGAAACTTATGGAAATATAGAGATCACTGGGAAGATGACTTGTTTCTATTTAGTACAATCAAAATGAGTCTAAACAAGTATGGATATTTATCAAAGATTAACAGAAAAGTTAAGTTTATTTCCAATAAAATATGATCCTTTTATAATATTTTTATGTTTTTATTATAAAAAATAGTGTACAGAGGGGTCACAGTTACATGAGTAAGGTAATGAGTACATTTCCTATCCAGCATTGTTACCTCCTCCTTTGTTTTTCCCCTACCATCCTTTTCCTCCCCACCTCCCCAACTTCCCCCTGCCGTCCCCCAGTTGTAAAGTTTGTTTTCTACATAGTGTCTTGTACATTTCATTGTTACATCCCTTATCCTTATTTCAGCATTTTGTTATTTCCCTTCCCCTCCCCAAATTAGAAAAATGTATATACAAGATGCAGGACATCGAATGCAGTGAAAACAGGGGTTATACTGTGGGGGAAGAACATACAAGAGAAACAAAAAAAATCACATAGTACATTTTAGATACATTAAAAACAATAACAAGAAAGAAAAAACAAGTTATGTCCCTATCTTTGGGTTCATTTCACTTAACATCATCTTATATGGTCATATGTACATAGCTTTTGGCCTTTTCTGCTTGTCCTCTACTTATACTAGTTATTGCAAAAAAGGGAAACCATGGGACCTATGTTTTTTTGCACCTGGCTTACTTCACTTAATACAATTTGTTCCAAGTCTTTCCATTTCCTAACAAATGGGGTGATGCCATTTTTTTTCTGATTGAGGTATAGAATTCCATTGTATAAATATACCACATTTTCTTGATCCATTCATCTACTGAGGGGTATCTGGGTTGGTTCCATATTTTAGCTATGGTAGATAATGCTGCAATAAACATAGTTGTGCTGGTAGCTTTAGTAAAATATGATCCTTTTAAGTAGGGCATGTTTGCTGCTGTAACAGGCAAACCCTACAAGTTTAGTCGTTTTCACAAGAAACTTTTTTTTCTTTTATATAATTAGTAGTTCATGTGGCTATTACTGGTCAGCAGTCAACATGTGGAAGGCATTGTTCCTCTACGTTTTTTTTTTTAAGACCAAAGTTCAGTGGCTTTGTCATCTTCAACAAGTAACTTCCATGGATACCTGGAACAACAGAAGCCAGTAGATTGGCTATACAAGAAGCTAGTGACTGACCAAAACTCTCCAATATGTAAGTGGGGGGTTAGTTAGGCAACTGTGATATGAGCGGAACTAGGAAATGTGTTGAAATAGAGGGAACAATGAAGCTGAGTTTATAAAATCACTTCGAGGTCTGACTCTGCCACCCACTAAGTTTGATCAACAGTTTCCTCATCTACAAAGTCAAGTTTATAATAACAGCACCAAGGACTAAATATAGCACTAATTGTGAGCTTCTTTGTAAACAAGAAAAGAATGAACTGCTGTCCTGCTTCTGTGGATAAGCAAAGTTATTTTTTAATAAAATTAGATTTATTACATATTTTTGAAGACTTACTCTCCAAGTCATTTGTTAATTCATGACTGAAGAAAAACAAGTTTTCTTAAGCTTACATTATATTTATTAATTATTGCATAAGAAAAGGATCATGAATTTTTAAAAGTACGGTTTAAAAATGTGGGGCTACCATTTGTTAGGAAGTGGAAAGACTTGGAAAAAATTATATTAAGTGAAGTAAGCCAGGCCCAAAGAAATATAGGTCCCATGGTTTCCCTTATCTGCAATAACTAGTATATGTCTAGGACAAGCAGAAGTGGTCAAAAGCTATACACATATGACCATATAAGGTGATGCTAAGCGAAATGAACCCCAAGATAGGGACACAAGAGATTTTATCTTTCTTGCTGTTCTTTTTAATGTACTTATAATATACTATGTGATTTTTTTTTGTTTCTTTGTATGTTCTTCCCACATGGTATAACAACCCCTGTTGTGACTGTCTTTGATTCTGGTGCCCTGCATCTTGTATATACATTTTTCTAATTTGGAGAGGAGAAGGGAAACATCAAAATGCTGAAATAAAGATACAGGATGATCCATTGTAACAATGAGATGTACAAGACACTATGCTGTAAATGAACTTTATAACTTCGGGGCTGGGGGGAGGGAGGATACGGGGAGGAAAGGGGAATGGTAGGGGAAAAGCAAAGGAGGGGTAACAATGCTTGACAGGAAATGAACTCATTACCTTACTCATGTAACTGTAACCCCTTTGTACTGTATCTTTACAATAAAAAAATTAAAGATATGGGGCTAGGGTAATGGAAAGAAAGCTGTCCCCGACTGTGGCATTGACATTGGTCAACTCTTTGACATCGATCTGGTCACTTTGTTTGTGCTTTAATTTCCTGCTGCAAAGAATAGTAGTTCTTTCCAATCACTGTTAGTAATGTGGCACTGGCTGTAGAAACAAAAAATGTGACTGACAGGTGTTTCCTGGTGTATGCATATTTAAACAAGTTGTTATATTTGGATTTATGGATAGCTCTTTTTTATTTGAAAAGAGTTTTGTTGGTAATTTATAAGGTATAATTTTGAATAGTGTAAATTGAAAATTTTAATGGGGAACCAGACAAACACCTACCGTTTTACAGAGTAAAAACTGATATCAGAAAAGTCTGATTTGCAGGGAAAGATCAGAAATCAGATGTGTTGGTTCCAGTCATTTTTTTTTTTTTTTGTGCTCTGGGGAATAAGCTTCACTTGAGAACTGAATCTTGTTTTTGTCTCTTAACATTCAAGACGTTTATTCTAAAAAGATTGATAGCTCAAATGAACATTGGAAATGGGCTCTACCTTTCATCTTCTGAAATCCTGCCAGAGAAGGCCTCCAGCACGCTCTTCTCTAGCTTACCTTTTCTAAAGTTTCTCTGTCCCTGGATGACGGCAGTCATGGACTCATCACTTGTTAACACACAGATGACTCCAGAATTTTCTGCACTTCAAAGTGAATCTTTTATTCACCTGAGTGTTTAACTGTGTCAATGTGCTCTCATTATCAGATTTAATTGAATAATTCAACAAGGAAATGTGCCTGGTGCACACATTGTACAGATGTGTTTGCCAAAGTTATCTTGGCTTACAGGAAAGAGCAATCCACGGATGCCCTGAGTTATTTAGAAAGGACATCGCAGATGTCAAGGTAATGCAGAGGAGATAAATACTTGTGGTAATATGTAAATACCAAATTCATCCTTAATTTACTCTTCCATCACATTGCTAGGAAGTCACTTTGTACCACAATTGTACAAGGGAACATCTGGTCATGAGGAAGTGTACTTAGACTCTTACTGGATGCTAGATTATGCTTGGTGGTTTCCAGGCCTGTCAAAAGTGGCTAAACTCCAAGATGAAGTAAAAGTCCTTGCATGTATGAAGACCTTACTAGTTTCTGACCTGCTGATAGACAACAATTTAAGTGTGACCTTAACAAGAAGATGCAGTTTTCTGTGGTTTGAATGAATTTGTCCCTCCACAATTCAAATATTGGAATTTAAACTCTAAGGAGATGGCATGAAGGGAAAAGCCTTTGAGGAAGTGATTAAACATATGAGCTATGGCCTTGTGAAAAGATTAATATTATTCGATAAGAGGTTTTAAAGAGCTTCTTGGCCTTTCCATCTGCCATCTGAGGACATAGGTTGTCTTTCTGTTCCTTCTTCTATATGAATATGTAACGAGAAAAGTCACCTTAAAGGGAGAGGACAAGTCTTTAGCAGACATGAGATGGGCTGATTTTTTTTTTTCTTTGCTAGTCCTGGTGCTTGAACTCTGGGCCTGGGAGCTGTCTCTGAGCTTCTTTTGCTTGAGGCTAGTGCTCTACTACTTGAGCTGCAGTGCCACTTCCAGATTTTTTTGAATAGTTCTTTGGAGGTAAGAGTCTCACAGCCTTCCTTGCCCAGGCTGACTTTGAACTGCAGTCCTCAGATCTCAGCCTCCCGAGTAGCTCGGATTACAGGCATGAACCAGTGGTACCTGGCTTGTCTGCTGTTTTGATCTTGAACTTCCCATTCATTATTTATAAATTACTATTAAAATACTTACTATGTATAAATTACCTAGTTGGTAGTATTTTGTTAGAGCATCAAGCATGAGATAAGACAGATATATTTTTATTGCACTTACCTAAATGTGTTTGCAAAAACTATATTACACAAGCTATTTTTCTTTGCTAATTCAAGCAGAGGATCAATGAAGAAAGGCATGAAAGAATGAAAAGGATATTTCAAGTTGATTAAAAACAAACTATGAATACAATATAAAAATCACTGACATTTTTGTGCTTATAACAAAATTTTGAAACATTAACCGAAATTAAAAAGAACTAGGAGAACTGAATGCCATCAAAATTAAAATTTTTGGACTTTTAAGGATATGATATTAATGAGTAATAACACTATTCTATTCTTACTCTCAAAAATTTAGTATTAAAGTAACACATTCAAACACATTGAACAGAGTAAAAAATATACAGTACTATATACCCTCATGAATGTTCAATTGATACTGCTCAAAGTACTTTTGTGTTCAAATATTATTTTTCTTGTTAACATTTCTTTTTCTGAGTGTCACTTTAAAAAACTAACCGGAAGTGGCGCTGTGGCTCAAGTGGTAGAGCATTCGCCTTGAGCTGAAGAGCACAGGGACAGAGCCTAAGCCTAGCGTTCAAGCCCCAGGACTGATAAGACAACAACAACAACCAAAAAAAACCCAAAAACCAAAAAACAAACTAATGCTGCGCGCTGGTGGCTCACAGGAGTAATCTTAGCTACTCAGAAGGCTAAGATCTGAGGATCCACGTTCAAAGCCAGCTCAGGCAGAAAAGTCCCTGTGAGATTCTTATCTCCAATTAATCACTAAAGAACAGGAAGTGAAGCTGTTGCTCAGAGTGGTAGAGCTCTAGCCTTGAGCAAAATAGCTCAGGTACAGTGCCACCCAGGCCCTGAGTTCATGCCCCATGACTGACAAAAAAAACAACAAAAAAACTAATAACCTATGATTTTTTGAGAAAGACAATATAAGTTTATCTTTTTAAAAATTTTTATTTTTTATTGTGAAAATACTGTACAGAGGGGTTACAATTACATGGGCAAGATAATGAGTACATTTCTTAACAAGCATTGTAGCCTCCTCCTTTGTTTCCCCTTCCCATCCCTTCCCAGCCTCCCCCTGCCCCCAACCCAATCCTCCCCACCTCTCCCTCTGCCCCCTCCACACCAAAGTTGTAAAGTTCGTTTTCTACATGACAACTTGTACTTCTCATTGTTGCAACGGGTCCACTGTATCCTTATTTAAACGACTTGTTTTTCCCCTTCCCCTCCACAAGTTATACCGACATCAAATATAGTGAAAGCAGGGGTTATACTGTGGGGGAGGGACATACAAAGCAACAAAGAAATAATCTTATAAATGCGTTAGAAACAAATGCATGAAAGAAAAAAAAAACATTTGAATACATATCTTAGGGTTATCTTATTAGTCAAACTATTTGCTGTGAAAACGGAGACAAGTGCTCGAGTAGAGTCTGCAGGTGGTGAAATATCAGCATGTGCCCTGGAGAAAGCACTCTGATTTTGTTACTGCTCTTGTTTACCTGCATTCAAAGAAGGGCCTAGGCTTTGGCTTGATGGTGGAACTCTGTTCCCAGTGTCTATTTGGATTCTTAGTTCTTAAGGAAATCATTAGAAACATGAATTCACAAAATTCATTCAGTTGAACATACATAAGGCACTGGAATATATTTGAGAAAATGTTTCTCTTTGTGAAAATATACACCATATAATGGAAAGGGATAAAGGTAAGCAAAATTAGCAGGCAAGTAGCTCTGCTTCCAACAACAGAAGTCAAAAGTAATCATTGAAGCTCTGGGAAAACTAGATCATTTTTGTCTAGATTTTCTAGATTTTGTCTAGATTTTTTTCTCCTGTGGGATGAAGTCTAGGTAGCTCAGGGACATTAAAAACTTTTCCCCCCTGCTTTATTTCATATGCAGTGCTCTTCTACTGTTTGATATAATACAGATCTAAATTATAGCTAATGTAAGAAGTTCCTGCTTGAGGTCAAAGAGAAAGGCACAGTTCATATACAAAAATAGGGAAGGTTTTTTTGCTTGACAAAATGTTGAAGAAAACTAGAAAGGGAACATAGTGATTAAGCAAGTGTCCTAGAGAAAGATAAAGTCTTCTTCTTAGAGAACAAGGCTAGTGGGAAGCAGGATGAAGGGCTTATAAAAATGTCAGGGACTCAGTGGAATGGATTTTTCCTCTGAGAAATTCAAGGTATGCTGCAAACATAGATTTATCCTCATAATATTTGTTTGTGTCTGTATATGTCTGTCTGAGTGTGTTTCGCTTAGATTTTTAATAGCTGTTTGATGAATAACTTCTTGTATTACAGAAAATCATTGGAAGAATGGCTTTAGTGCTCCCCTTTTCTCTCTGTAATAGGGCAAAGCAGTTCTCAAGCTCAATTCTTTCACAAAGAAGATCCTTATTTGGTATGAAGGCCAGAAATTAAAAAAATGAAATCTCTCTTTGTGTTTCTATGGCCGTGATAGTTCATACTCTATGATTTGGATTACATTTAATTTTATTAGTTGAGTTTTTCCTTACTAAATTTGGAGAGTTAGGGATGATAAGTTTCCTTATATCAGAATAGAGAGTAAGTGCCAAAGAGAAAATATATTCAGATGTTTTATTCCCATAACATTTTTAAGCTAGTCTAATGCAACTGGATTTCCAACAATGTAAAAACAAAGCAAGCATTACTGGGAGACCTAAGCAGTTCCAGACTGACACTGAAGGGAATTTCCTTCCCTTTCATTGGTAAGCAGTGAAATAATCCTTGACCTGAAACAATGCTTCACAATGCTAAGGTGTGTTTATTTTCCTGGGGAAGCCTAAGTTATCCAACTATAACTTACAACAAAGAGATAGGACAGTAGCTAAATTCGCTCATTGAAATTTCTTCAAATGCCAACATTATATAATAGTCTTACTGAAATTTGTCTGTTACAAGCATGCAATATTTTGATAGTCTTAAATAATCTCGATTTCCTTTTCTTCACCTGCATTAAAAATTGTAACATTATGACTATTAAATTCATTATTTTGGAAAAGAATCACGAAGAAGAAATAATCCTACCCAAAACCACATGTCCCATTATCTTCTCATAAATTATTTTTTATTATTAAATTTATTTTTTAAATTGAATTTCATTATGAATATAGTTACATAACATAGAACCATTAGGGGAAAATTAGAAAGTATAGATAAATAGAAAAAAGTAAGTATAATATCAAAGTAAACTAAAAGGAATCCTGATTGAGTTTGGTCTGTATCTGTTCACGTGCTTTTTAATTAGTGTGACTATAGGTGTGCAAAACATTTTAAATATCACATTGTAAACATCCACAGTTTATACCTGGGCCTTTAAAAAATTTTGTGGAAATATTCCAGGTACCAGTGGCTCACCCTTGTAATTGTAGCTACATATGGAAGCTGAGATCCAGGAATCAAACCAGCTTGGGCAGGAAAGTCTGAGAGATCCTTATCTGCAATTAACCATCAGGAAACTGGAAGTAGTACTGTGGCTCAAAGTGGTAGAGAGCTAGACTTGAGTGAAAAAGCTCAGAGACAGTGCCCAGGCCCTAGTTCAAGCCCTATAACCGACAAAAAAATGGCTTTGAAAATGTGTTGTAATATGAACATTTTTCTATGTTAATACACATACTTGTAGATCAGTTGTAAATGTTACATCTAATATTTCAGAATCTTTGTATCATGTTTTCCTTTTCTTTCATTCCACAGTATTCTCTAATTTCCTGGGTAACTTCTCATGTGGCTCATTGGTTGAGAGTGTCTTTATTTCTACATATGCGTGAATTTGCATTTTCCTTTGCTATTAATTTTTAGCTTCATTCCATTGTGGTCTGAGAAAGCATTTATATAATTTTAGTCATTCAAAATTTATTGAATCTCTCTCTTTTGGCCTAACATGTATTCTATCTTAGAGAAGATTGGCTGTGTATTTACAATGAATATGTGTATTCCAGTACCATCAAGTATGCTCTTCTGTAAATATCTAGGAGTTTAGGTTAGTTTGTAGTGTTGTTGTAGTCCTCAATCCTCAGTTTTGTTTTTATTTTTTCCTACTTTTTTAAAATTTGTTTTTATTTTTTTTGAGTGGAGATGAGGTTTGAACTCTGGTCTTTGTGCTTACCAGGCAGGTACTCTAACTCTTGAACCATGCCTTCAGCATTCGTAGATCTTGTGTGTGTGTGTGTGTGTGTGTGTGTGTGTGTGTGTGAGCTTTTATGCTCATGGCTGGTATCTACCACTTGAATCATGACACCATTCCCTCAATTTTCTTATTGGTTTTCTGACTGATTGCTTTGACTATTACTGAAAATGAGGTATTGAAGTCTTTATCAATATATAGCTCCCTATTTCTCTCTTGAATTGTCATTTTTTACTTTCCATATCTTGGGGCTCTGCTCTTTGCTGTGTATATATTTTTAACAATGGTATCTTCTTGCTGTATTGACCCTGTTGCAATCTTATAACATTCTTTGTGTCATACATAATTTTTGATGTAGTCTATTTTATCTGCAACTAATGTAGCAACCCCAGTTTTTATTTGGCTACTATTTGCATGTAATACATCTAGTTTTTAAATCTTTTCCTTTCCTATTGGTGTCCTTGGTTCTGAAATGAGTCTTTGGCAAACTCATTTATAGTAGCATCAAAAGAAAAACAAACAAACAAGAATCAAAAACAAAAATCTGTTCCTTTTTGTTTCTTAATTCCTCTGTTACTGCCTACATCTGTGCCTAGTTGACTTTTTTCTAGTGAATTGTTTTTGTTTCCCTTTGATTTCTTTTTTGTATTTAAAAATATTTTCTTATTGATTAACCTGGAAATTACAATTCGATTTTCTACTTGTAACAACCTAGTTTGAATTAATATCAACTTAGCTTCAATAGCATAGAAAAATATATCTACTCCTATATTTCTTTGTCTTTCCACCTTTGTCCATGTCAAATTATAAAATATGCTCACATGTAACCTTATAAATAGTTTTAAGTGAATTCAATGAAATTGAAAAGGCTCAAATATTTTGTTTTCATTTAGATGGTATTCTATATAACTGTTAAAACTTGTTTTTAGCCAATCTTTTGCTTTAGTCTGAAATGCAGGAGCCCAGTCAGTGACTTAGATGGGCTGCCTGAGAATGAAAGCATGGTATTCTTGGGTAAAGAAGAGTCAGGAAAGCCAGGCGCTGGTGGCTCACCCCTGTAATCCTAGCTACTCAGGAGGCTGGGATCTGAGGATCTTAGTTCAAAGCCAGCCCAGGCAGGAAAGTCCATAAGACTCTTATCTCTAATAAACTACCAGAAAACCACTGTGGTGCTGTGGCTCAAGTAGAACAGTGCTAGCCTTAGCTGAAAAGCTGAGGGACAGCGCCTAGGCCCAGAGTTCAAGCTCCACGACCGACCCCCCCCAAAAAAAAAGAAGAGTCAGGAAATTATTCAGTGGAATGTTTAAGTCTTAATAATTATTTTATGCAACTTTTTTTTAAAGTTTTGTTTCTCCCCTTTTCTCTCCAAAATTTCTGGTAGAAGTACCAAAATTCTCAAGGACTTCTTGTAGAATCAAGATGTCCTTCCAGCTCTACTAGAGCAGGAAGTATTACACATTCTCCAAGGAAGGGAAGGCTTTGCTGATCCAAGAAAATTCTAAATTTGACTGTTCATATTTGGACCAGATCTTCATGGAGATTTTTGGAATCAGGTTTCTAAAGCCTTAAGTTGCTCACTGATCTTCAATAAAATCAAGAGTTCCTGAATGTGCTAGCCAAAAGTGGTGGGAATAAGTTGCCACCATTTAGCCCATCATTTTTGGAATGGACAAAATGTCAAGTTAGAAAAACTGTGGGTTATGAAGTTGCAGCACGCTTCCCCCTCCCCCACACCCAAATAAAGCCCAATGTGACATTTTATATACTGCATTTCTGAAAATAAGGAAATGGCATCTTTTCTAAGTTCTGAAATTAATTTGCTTTTTGTCCTTCAATGGCATATGTAGCAACCATGTCATAAAAAAGTATTTATCTTTTGCAAGAGAAGTGCAAATAGGTCATTAATGTATTTTTTTCCATACAGCTCTTTAATTCAGTTTCAAAATCCACAGCATTTTTCAAGCAAAATGACACAGTCACATTCTTTAAATGGCAGCCATGAAAAATCATCACTTAAAAAATAAAGAGAAATTAGTTGCAGTATATAGACACAAGTCAAATGACTAATGTATTTTGATGCTGGGCATAGTACTTTCTGATAGCCAAGACCATACTAATAAAGCGACATACAGAAGACCTGGGTTTGTTTGTCTTTTGAGTTACCCCATAATAGATTAACAAAATTGACTCACCCATTCCCACAGTTCGGGAAGATCAGGATTTATAGATGATTTTTTTTCATGTAGACCTGATCCAATAGGGTAAAAATAATGGTATTCAAGAGACAGATCCTCTGTAAAATGAAGACTATTGATCTTTGAGAGGAAGGGTAAGTCTCTTGAATAATTTGTAGCAACACTAAGGAGACATTGTATCTAAAAATAGGCATGTATATTTTGAATCATCTTGCATGAAGATAGTACAGGAAAATGAAGAGGAAGACAGTGGTAACATTTTAACAGAAAGGAGTTTTTTTTTTACAAGAGATATTCTACCCATATTTCAGAATTGTAAGAAAATCATATTTGTGGAAAGGAAAGATCAATGAATGAAAATAAAATTGGGCCACTAGATTATAACGTTAACCTAAAGCCACCTAGAGCAAGTGACAATGGTGGAAATAAGAATGCTTGTCCAAGTTGTTACATATGGTAATTGTGAGGATTCAATAAATTAACTAATAATGAAATTCCTTGAAAATTAGTAATTACCTCCCCCCCCCATTTGTTATTTCAGAGCAGGTTTAACACTATGCCATTAACAGTTGGACAGATCTTGTTTAATCTAAATACATACATACCTACATAAGAAATAAAGCATATGGTTTGGTACATAAGCAATCCTATATCCTAAATCTGGGACTATTTTCTGTGATGTCTTAGGTTCCCATATTAAGCTTTAGCTTTGATCATGGTATGGAACTCATTAAATTTTTTTATATTTAATTTTTTTAATTGTGAAAATACCGTACAGAGGGGTTACAATTACATGGGCAAGGTAATGAGTACATTTCTTTTCTTTTTTTTTTTGGATCCAGTTGTGGGCCTGAACTCTGGGCCTGGGCGCTGTCCCTCAGCTCTTCAGCTCAAGGCTAACG
The DNA here is from genome assembly GCF_000151885.1 of Dipodomys ordii. NCBI lineage: Eukaryota > Metazoa > Chordata > Mammalia > Rodentia > Heteromyidae > Dipodomys > Dipodomys ordii. Next base: position 2,295,762 of record NW_012267306.1, read on the forward strand.
CTCTACCACTTGAGCCACAGTGCCACTAACGGCTTTTTTCTTTTTGCTTATGTGGTGCTGAGGAATCAAACCCAGGGCCTCATGCATGCAAGGCAAGCTCTCTACCACTGAGCCACCTTCCCAGCCCAATGAGTACATTTCTTATCAAGTGTTGTTGCCTTCTCCTTTGTTTCCCCTTACCATCCCTTCCCATCTCCCCCGCTCCAGCACCCCTCTCATTAAAATTTTTCCTTCTTCTGAAGTCTTTATTTTATTTTCAAGGTAATGTACAGAAGGCTTACAGTTACGTAAGTAACATAGTAAGTACATTTCTTGTCTAACATTGTTACGCCCTCCCATAGTTGTACAGCTCATTTCCAACATATTGTCTTAAAGTATCGCTGTTGCATTGGTTCCCCCTTTGTCCTTTGTCTCACCATTTTTTTGTTCCCCTTCCCTTCCCTAATTCAGATAAGCATATATACCATACCCAAGTGTGCTCATAAATGGAAATATTGAATTGAAACCATTTTGTATGAATACTTAAAGATAATAAAAAAAACCTTTTAAAAGGAATATCTTTATGGAGTTCATGACATCACAATTGCAGTGAGGATCTCTGATGAGGATGGATGAGAATTATTAATGGAAGACTCAAAATGTAAAATAAAAGAAAACCCACACCTTCTTCTGTGCTCTCTGTGAACTGAGCTGTAGAGTATTTTAGTAAGATACTCACTGCCTACCTGCCTTCTGACAGGCCACTTTCACAGGATGCTTCAGGGACTGAATCAGACCCAACCCTGACACATTTCTAACTGGAAGGGCATTCAAATCAAATAGTTCCATAGAATTGCTTTTAAAAAACCTCAATCTTATTACTTTCTAAGAGAATATTTTAATACCAATTCTTTTAGAATCAAGGTAGAGAAATCATTAATCAACTAACAAATGATTCATCAAAATGTCAATTTGAATCGTTGGAGGCTCTGCTTTATTAGTGAAAGTGATTGCAATCAACTTATCTTCATTTGTGTTGAAAAAATGGTTGCCTATTAAACATAATGTTATGAAATCTTAGTTTTACTATGAATTTCCTGGAAAATGTGTATTGTTAAACCTGGTGACAGCGGCTCATACCTATATTACTCAGGTGGCTGAGATCTGAGAATTGAAGTCCAAAGCCAGCCTGGGCAGATAAATCTGAGAGACTCTTAACTTCAATTAACCAGCAAAAGCTGGAAGTGGAAGCAGATCTTCCACTTCCATAAGTGCCAGCCTTAAACAAAAAAGTCTTAAATCCAAGTGCAAGTTTCTAAATATAAACCCTGGTGTGGACACTTCACCCTCCACAGCCATATCCCTCCATACACACAAATCAGATTGTTAATCAAAGCTCAACTCCTACTTAGCTTCCACTGGGTTATTCTAAGTTTCTCAAAGTGGAATTTAAAGATCTCTCTAGAATTTGCTAAATATCAGAATATTGGAAATATAATATCATTTTTATTCTTTCAAAATTTGGTTTCATGTTTTTCTTTTTCCTTCAAATTTAGAGAGAGTTGCTTAAGAACCAAAAGAAAGATTGTTTTGACAATACTTAAGTATTGTCCAACAGGAAGCTCTGTAAATATCCAAAGAAACCTCACTCTTCAGTGATTATCAAGTCTTTTATAGATGCAAGATATTCAGATAGTCCTAATTAGCTCAATTTCCCCATCCTCTGGCATTCAGAACTCCCAATATTAAAAGAGTAATAAAATGAAGAAATACTTTTAAATCACAGGAAAAGAGAAATAATGAATCACCCATCCATTGAAGTTGGGAAAGATTAGTTGTTTATTTCCTGAAGACTGTAACTTTTTATTCCCCTTGAATGGCTAGGTGGAGACTAGGTGGAGACAATAGATTTAATGATTGTATGAGTCAAGACTCTGGGTTCTATTTTCATTTCTGTGTTCTTGCATCTAGTTATATTTTCTCATCAACCAAATACAGAGATTTTGAGAGCATTACTGGGCAAATGTTTATATAGGCTTAAGAGTTTTGGACTCAAGAAGCTATAAAGGAAAAGAATATTATTGTTATTACTCATGAGAAATAGTTGTAGTGATGGTTTTGGCAGAGGCTAGACGCCTTCATGTTGGCTAGTAAAGAAAAGTCAACAACACAAATTCATCAAGCATATTTTTCTGTATTAGGTACTAACAAGAGCTATCAAGCTTGAAGTGAAAAATACTTCCTTTAGAAATTGACCACCAAGTATGAACAATCAAGTCTCTCAGGAAAATGATACGGACAATATATCTATTTATGGTTAAATTTACTTTTTTATTGTACCTGATTAATTCTATTCACTTTTGGTTTTGAGGTTTTTGCTCAGGAATTTAACTTGCTCTTGTTAGAGCAAATTCCCTACTACTGAGCACACTTATAGTCCTGTCTTTTGTTTGTCATTGTTAAGATGGTGTCTCTCTTCCTGCCTGGGAACATGCCTGAACTACAATCCACCTATTTTAGGCTTCCTGTCATTGCTAGGATCAGAAGTGTATGACACCATGTATGGCTTCCTTCCATGAGATGAAGGAATCTCTCATATTTTTCTGCCTAGGCTGGTCTGGAGTCTAAATCTGTCCATCTTGGCCTCCTAGATAGCTTAATATGAGAGGCATGTGCTCAGTTATGGTACAGTGGGAAGAGATCTCATGAACTTTTCTTCCCATGAACTTATGGTTCCCTTTGAACCATAATTCTCCTATTGTTTGCCTCCCAAGTAGTCAGAATTACAAGCACAAGCCATCAGTGCCTTGAGTGGTTCTTAAAAGTCTAGGACTTTACAACTTTGGCATGGGGGTGGGGGTGGGGTGGAAGATGGGAAGGGATGGGAAAGGGAAACAAAGGAGAATGCAACAATGCCTGATAAAAAATGTGCTCATTATCTTGCCCATGTAATTGTAACCCCTCTGTACAGTATTTTCACAATAAAAAAAAACCCTCATGAACATTTATCTACAAAAAGAAGTCTAGGCAAAAAGGAAGATAAGAAAGACAGGGAAAACCAAACATCATTTTAACAATCTTTTTTTTTAATTTTATTTTATTTTTGTGTGTGTGAACATACTGTACAGAGGGGTTACAATTACATGGGCAGGATAATGCATACATTTCTTACCAAGCATTGCAGCCTCCTCCTTTGTTTACCCTTCACGTCCCTTCCCAGCCTCCACCCCCCCACCTCGCACCAATGTTGTAAAGCTCGTTTTGCACATGACAACTTGCAACATTTTAACAATCTTAACAACATTTAACAATTCTTTTGTACCAATTTTCTTTACTACTCAAGTTAATTATTGCTCTGGACAAAGATTCTTTCAGGTCATACCCAGCTTTGCTATTTGCAGACATGGTCTTGTGATCAAGGTACTTTTCTCCATATGCTTGTAGGCTTAGGTAACAGAAGAGTCTGCACTAGAGTTTCTAATGCCATTTTTAATTCTAAGAAAATATGCTATATTGTTGTTCTTTACTTTCTGCTATAACTCTTTGGAAGGAGACACTACTAAGGAAAGAAATTACTTCCAAGCAAAAACCCAAGAGAGATCCAACTAAAAAGAGCTAGGCTTGATCAACTCTGGAATACTTGAATATACTCTTTAAGCAATCCCATGACTGTTTATAAGCATTACTGTTTATAAGGTCCAGAAGAAACACCTCCTGGACCTCAAATGCCTTTAGCAATAAGTATGTTCAAGCGAAACAGGTGGAAAAGAAGGAGGTCTTCTCTGGTAAAGTATAAACATAGAATAATATAGAAAATATTGTATATTTTACTCTCTTCAGTTTATGGAGCATTGCTATTTGCTCACGTGATCTTCACCACTACCCAAGAATCTGGAACTAAAATATGCCATAGCTTTCAAATTACAGGTTTAAAATAAAAAAGATTCAGAGAGCTAAAAGTATAGAATAATATTTACAGAACCAGGAATAAAGTTATATCCTCAATGAAAAAAATAGTTTTTAATGAATTCTACCCATCGCTTAAACCACTGAGATAGTTCTATTTGTGAAGGACTTTAAAAATACATCAAGCTTTTAATAAAGTTTTGATTGGTTGGTATTACCATTTATTCACTCAATAAGTATTATTGAATATTTAATGGTGTCTCTATATTCAAGCATGTTTATCAATGCCTCCTGAATATTCCTTCTGACTTGAAGGCTGTGATGATTGCCTGAGATATTTTGATTATCTTAAGATTAAATACCTCCTTTGTATTTATAGTCAAATAATTTTTCTAACCTTTCTACTTTTTTTGTGTGTTAAAAATTGGGAATAGAATGATCAGTGAAGTAATATTTAGTGTCCTCTTTGGAGATTTCCCCCAAACTGCAGAAATAAAAGCTGCTTAATCTTTCAAATTGCTTTACCTTCTTGCCTAGAAAATCATGGAACAGATTAACATTGTTTCCCTCAGTTATGTTTAACATCCTTATTCCCTACCTTTTAAACTGCAGTCACTTTATCAAAGCAAATTCATCAATTCGTTCCATTATTATGAATTATCTTTGCTTGTGTCTGGCACCTAATTAGGGAACTCTCTGATTTAACCCCTCTTTGTTCAAGAAAAGAAATGCCCTGGTAGGATAGAGAACTCCTGGCAGGTAATGTTTTCTTTTTTTCTATAGAAGGATGATGATTAAAATCACTATCACCTAAGTCAGGATGCTTAAATTATGGCCTTCCACATGCTCAGCATTCACTTCCTTCTAATAAATTAAAGTCACCAGTAAACATCTGAGCTGCCTATAATTTGACCCACAAAGAAAAGTCAATGGTGAACTTGGTAGACCATATTATGATTGCATCAAGTTTTAGGATTTCCTTTCCAAGAAAGGAAATTTCTTGGAAATTTCTGCTGCTGGATCTTTTGTTTTGTTTTGTAGAATGACATTGAATGAGATCTTAGCTACTTTTGATAAAAACATAGTGGATTGACTAGGGCGAACACTGGTAAATGACAGCTTTTAGAAATAGAATTAGTCCCAAGTTTCAAGATGGGACTGTTTAGGTGACTTTATCTTAACCATCATAACCATCTCTCCATTATCCTCTCTCTCTCTTTCTTACACACACACACACACACACACACACACACACCAATAGCATCAAGATATAGTTTGTCATTAAAGATTTTAGAATAATTCCATGATCACTATTTGAATGACAGCTTCAACTTCTTCTCACAAATGGAGCTACTTGCCAAAAAAAGATGTTTAACTGACCTGGTTTTCCTCAAGTGTCCAAGCTTCTTTTCCAGTGGAGAAATAGACAATTTTTGCTCAAGCATCAAAAGCATGAAGATACAAGGTACTTAGACACTCCACAAAGAATAATCACTCCTTGAATTACCAAATTGCAATGCATTTTTGAGTGCCTTCAAAATATTAATAGGAACAAGTGGGTTTTCCTGCTGATTTACTGAGAACTATCACAGAAGGTTCTTCTATGAGCTCCTCAATCATTTTAAGAGGCTAGAAAATGGGAGAAAATTGCCTCTTAGACCATCAAGAAACAGCTTCTTCAACAGTTGGCTCTATTATATAAAAATGGTAACTGTGCTAGTACAAATTCAAAATGTACTAAAAATTCTCTAAATTCAAGTGCATTTTGATTTTTTTATCTTAGAAGTTGATGCTTGTAGTGGATAATATATCTTCGGTATATATCTAGTCATTGATAATGCTGGACTAATTTTTAAATGTTTGTTCTTCACAGAAAATTACTAAAACTCTGGCAAAATTTATGTCACTTATATTTCACTTATATTTCTAGGCAGTTCTCCCAACATTTTTACAATTTTTAATCCATCGTCCAATAATCAATGTGCTATTCTTAGAGGCCAGTTTCCATTGAGACAAAACTTGAGGCTTCTCTTTGAATAAATATTCTAACTTCCTGGGTTTCATACTAACTACATGTTAGAATTAATTTAGTTAGTGCTTGGGTACAACAACATCAGGACCAGGTACCTTCGATAGGCTTCCTGAGTGAATCTAATTTGTCAAGGGTCAAGCACCTCTGAATTTGTCTAATTAATAACTTTACAAATTAGAATATGGATATTCAAAGTAAAAAATATCTTGTACTAGGTTAACTAAGCATAGCTAATATAAGAGTTAGGATTAATAGTCATATCATCTACCAACATATAATCAATATCACTTTATTTTCAAAGCATTTTATGTATCCATAAGGTGTTCACATTTTGATACATTTGGTTTTGTGGTACATAATTATGTAACTGTTCTTTAATGCAGATATGGGATATTTCCAGCACTCCAGTTTCCTCAAACCCCTTGGAATCAATCCACTCCACCTTCTGCCCTCGACAAGCACTTTCCTGATTTTTATAACTATAGATGATTTATTTACCTGTTCTGTGTTTGCATATAAATAAGTACCTCTAGTATATTCTTTTGTGTCTGAATTTCACTCAGAAAAAATGGTAATGTTTTAGATTTGTCAGTGTTGTTCATATTAGTAGCTCTTCTCTTTTGCTCTGTTTTTTCATTTATCTGCTTACAATTCTTCATGTTATTTTCAGTTTGGAGTTAATATGAATAATTCTACAATGAACATTTATGTCTTTCTATTCTTGTTAAATACCCTGGGATAAATTTACTGAATTATGTGGTAAGTTTTATTTAACTATATAATTTTTCCCCTTAAAGTGTTTTACTATTTAATAATTCTGAGCAGAATCTGGGAGAGTTCTAGTTGATGAGCATTCTCACCAACATTTGGTGCTGCCAATCTTTTCAACTTTAGCTATAAAAATGGGTACGAACTAGCATCTGATTTTGACGGTATTTTGCAATGGTGTACAACATTTCTTGTGCTCATTGGCAATAAATTTATAATTATGAATTTAACTTCTTGATAGATATTATTATTCAGACTTAAAATGTTTGAGTCAGAGTTGGTGTACTGTGTTGTTCGAAAGGTTCTGTTTTATTTAAGTTAGTGATATTCTCTCCTTAGCATTTATTAATGACTGTTAGTTATACCTCTCTCCCACTTTTGATATTGATAGTCTGTGTTTCTCTGTCTTTTAAAAATGTTTCTTTTGCCATTTTTTATTACTTCATTATTAATTTTTTTCTTTTCTACTTTGATCTCCTTGACATACTGTCTTAAAAGTGAAAATTTAGAAAATTTATTTTAAAAACATTACATTCTAGTTTAAGCATAAAAGCAATGACTTTCCTCCCAAACATTGCCTTAATAGCCCATGGATTTTGCTATTTTATGTTTCCATTAATTTTTAATTATTTTCTAATTTCCCTTTTGATTTCTTTTATGACTCATGTTGTTTGTAAATATGTGATTATATTTCTATTTTCTTAAAAACTTGGTTTTCCTAATGTAATTACCATGTCATGGTCAAAAAAAAGTTGTTGAAATTTATTGAGATTTATTTTATGGTGCATAAATAAGTAAATATCTTGGAGAATATTTCATGTATACTTGAAAGAATGTGTATTTAACATTAATTGGTTATAGTATTACATAAATGTTAATTAAGTAAATATGCTTGTTAATTTTTTCAGATCTCTTATATTCTAACATATATTTTGAATCTCATCAATTACCAAGGGATATGTGGTAAAATCTATAATTATGTAATACATGTGCTCCATTCCTCCTTGTCCCTGATCCTGTCAATTTTTGTTTTAGGAACTTGAAGCTCTCTTACTGGATGGATGAATATTTAGATATTCTATGATGTGGTGAAGTCATATCATCTTGGAATAGCTTTCTTTATCTCTTATAAAACCCTTTTATAGTAGTGATACAATAATTTCCTTATGTTCACAATTTTCATGGCTTCTCTTTTTCCAAACTTTTATTTTAAAACTTTTGAATATCTATGTGCATTTTATATGCCTTTTGTTTACTCTTGCTGTTTTGTTTTTAATCCATACCAATTTTAATTGTATATGGTTGATCTTAAATCTTTCTCTCTCTCATCAAGTATTGTTATATAATCCAGGCTGACCTTTAAACTGGTATGCAGTCTAGGCTGGCCTTGAACTCACAACCCTTTGTCTTCATCTGGCCAGTCCTGGGATTACAAGCACATGCTACCATGCGTGATGAAATATATCTCATTGATTTTCTATCTATCCATTAGTATTTTCATCTTCTATGAATACTTTTCTGCCTTATTTTGGGTTAACCAAAGATTTTTAGCACTCCATTTTACTTTGACTTATGTCTTGGCTAAGCCTTTTAAAATTATAATTACTATGTTTTTACATAGTTGCTTTAAGTCTAATGACCAAAGGATCACAAACAAGGCTAAACTAAAGCTACCAGCACAACTATGTTTATCACAGCATTATTTACCATAGCTAAGGTATGGAACCAACCCAGATGCCCCTGAGTAGATGAATGGATCAAGAAAATGTGGTATATTTATACAATGGAATTCTATACCTCAAGCAGTGGGATTGCTGAGTCATAGAGGAGCTCTATGTGGAGTCTTTTGAGGAACCTCCATACTGCTTTCCAAAGTGGTTGAACAAGTTTACATTCCCACCAACAATGCAATAGAGTTCCCTTCTGTCCACATCTCCTCCAGCATCTGTTGTTATTAGAGTTCTTGATAATAGCCATTCTAACTGGGGCGAGGTGGAATCTCATTGCTGTTTTGATTTGCACTTCTTTTAGGCTAATGAAGTTGAGCATTTATTCCTTTGAGTGTCTATTGGCATTCTTGTTTCCTCTTCAAAGATGTTTCTCTTTAAATCGTTAGCCCACTTATTTATCTGAAAACATTACAGGAAGGAATAGGAGAAACTCCAGGGCTCCTTGGTATAGGCCGAAATTTTCTTAATAGAAACCCAGAAATACAACAAATCAAAGAAAGGTTGGACAAATGGGATTGCATGAAACTGCAGAGTTTCTGCATGACAAAGGACATAGCTAGGAAGATCAATAGAAAGCCTATGGATTGGGGGAAGATCATACAATGGACAAGGGTCTCATATCTAAAATATACGTAGACCTCAAAAAACTAAATCCCCCAACAACAAATCCTCAAAAAATATTATATTATTCTTTAGGATAGAATTCTGACATAATCTGTCTGGGAAAACACCAAATTATTTCAGGACTTATTTATTTCTGGAGACTTAGTGGAGTCTATATTTCTCACAACTATAATTCATAAGAACATAGTCCTTATGGAAGAAAAACATTTCAAGGCAAGGAGTTCTAATTCTGCCTGCATATAGACCCTTTTAGCTCCGTAATCACATTTAAAAAAAAAAATCGCACAATGGTAGCATTCTCTTTCTTCACTTATTCTCTCCCAACCATTATTTGAAGAGAAAAATGGCAATAAGTTTTGTGTTTGTGAACAATTGTTTAACTTTTCTTACCCAATGCACTGTCTTAGTTTGCCTAGCAGAATTCAGAGAGCAAGTATTTCTTCTTCTGTCTGTTCACAATCTAATACAAGACCTACAAACTATGATTCATTTACTGCCCTTGCAGTATTTATCAGTTTTTGGAACATCTATGACATCTCTGATAAGTGACAACATTTTGTTTCTCTAAGCACTTGCTTGAAATACTTAAGCTTTTGTAAAATGGAATGAGTCTAACATTTTTCTTGTATCTATATAGGATTGGTGACAATGGTGAACACATAGTAGATTATTAATTTTAACCTAATTTTCTAAAGAATTGGGCCTTCTAAGTATCTCCACAGCACTTTCAGAAAGGGATTTCACATTGCTCACTTTGGAGCAAGTTTACAGCAGCCAGGCTAGTGAGTTCTAGCATCTGCCCACCCTTAGCAATTCTATTACTTCTCAATAATCCTGTAACCAGACATTCAACCTTTATTCTCTGCCTCACATTATAGTCTCATTGTGTACCAGTCTACATCTTTCTCTAGAAGGGATTAGGAACATCTAGCTTGTGGGCCAGATGAGTCCTATGACACCATCTGGTTGGACTCTGCCAAGGCAATCATAGGTGGGACTTGAAATTCAATGTCTAGACATTTTTTTCATAACAACATAAATTTATATTAAGTGATCATAATAATACATTTTGATGGACAGCAAAAACATAATTATGGGAGGTTAGGCAGGTTACGTGTACAGATGTGGTGAGACAGTTACATATGTTTCTTGACAGCTATATGAGTCCTGTCTGCCTGTATTGTGGTGAATCAGAAAACAGTGAGTGCCAGGCATGCTACGAGTGTGCACACTGTGGAAGTGTGCATGCAGTGTGGTGAAACTATAGTGATCCAGTGAGGATAAGACAAGATGCAATCAGATGATTTCTCAAGATGTTGAAGACTTTGCCTCCAATGATTGAAGATGATGATGTCAAATTTGTTGTCAACACAGACAATAACTTTAATCCAAACTTTACATATTCACAATCAAAAGAAAATTACAGTACACAGGAACAAAGAGACAATGATAGAAATGTTGAATATATTCCAAATCCAAGATATAAGATTAGAACTGAGATCAAAGCAAAATAGTCATTGATATACTGACAACACAGCACACACACACTGGATAATGTTTAAAACTTAAGTGGTGTCACAGCCTGAAAATGGTGACTACAAAGAAAAGAAAAGCTGAAGTATAATCTCCATCTTTCCAAGGGAAAAGGACAAATAACTTTTTTGTTGTTGTTGAAATAAAAGGCAAGCCTTGTGCTTAGTTTGTAACAATGCTTTAGCAGTAATAATGAAAAGAGCTAGTCTAGAGCATCATTACAGCTCAACATGTGTTCAGCTCAAGGAATTGGCAGGCCCAAGATGTCAAGATAAAGTCAATGTTCTTCAGTAGAGTTTGAAATCACAACAGGCCACCAGGCCTCACTGTGTGACTAGTACACTATTCAGACATGTTACATAGTGAGCAAGGTAATTGAAAAGAAGCCCTGCCCTCATACAGAAAGAAAGGGAGCTTGGTGGTATCTGAAGAGTTATTAGCACAGACAGAGCAAAATTGTTTCAGGATGTTAGTTTGTCTCAGAGAACTATCTCAGATTGATTTAGCATAGGATACTAAAACACTGAAAAACTCTGGAGGATATTTCCCATTATTCGGTCTGGCTTGTGATGAGACAATGGACTTTGTCATTCACAGTCTAACTGCAGAGTACAGCAGGTGAGAAGAGCTACTACTGTCACTGGAAGTTATTCATGCCACTATAAGAGGCTCATGCCTGTAATCCTAGCCCTGACAGGAAATTCCATGAGACTCTTATCTCCAATTAACTACAGAAAACCTGACGTGGTGTGGCTCAAAAGTTCAAGGACAGTACTCAGGCCCTGAGTTCAAGCCCCATGGCCAACCAAAAAACAAAACAAAAAACAACAAGCTTTTGCTAACATTTGAAAAGTTATGTAGACTTACTACAGATGAAATTCTAGCCTGGTTGGTTCACAAGAACCAATTGCCTTTGTCAAGGAAGAAATGAATCATCTCAGTCTTGATCTGAATGATTTAATTAATTGCCGCTGCATCATACACAGGAAGTCTCAGCGCAGTCATTGCAGATCCGCCACATGCTGGCTACAGTGGTAGCATGCATACATTTTGTCAAAAGCGTAGAGTTTTTTGTATATATTTTTATTTATTATATATATTTTATATATATTATATATATATTTATTATATATATTATATTTATTATATATATTTTATTTATTATAGAGCATTGTTACCTCCTCCTTTGTTTTTTCCCTACTATCCCTCCCTTCCCTTCCTCCTAACTCCTCCCTTCCCTCCTCCCCCTGGAGTTGTAAAGTTCGTTTTCAACATAGTGTCTTGTACATCTCATTGTTACAATGGGTCAACCTGTATCCTTATTTCAGCATTTTGTCACTTCCCTTCCCCTCCCCAAGTTAGAAAAATGTATATACAAGATGCAGGGCACTGGAATCAAATACAGTGAAAACAGGGTTATACCATGGGGGAAGAACATACAAAAGAAACAAAAAAATCACATGAAACATTATAAATACATTGAAAACAGCAGCAAGAAGGATAAAAGTACTTGTGTCTCTATCTTGGGGTTAATTTCGCTTAGCATCATCTTATATGGTCATATGTACATAGCTTTTGACCTTTTCTGCTTGTCCTAGACATATACTAGTTATTGCAAATAAGGGAAACCATGGGACCTATGTTTCTTTGTGTCTGGTTTACTTCACTTAATATAATTTTTTCCAAGTCTTTCCATTTGTGTGTGTGTGTGTGTGTGTGTGTGTGTGTGTGTGTGTGTGTGTGTATGTATATATACCACATTTTCTTGATCCATTCATCTACTGAGGGGCATCTGGGTTGGACAAGGATCTCATATCTAAAATATACTTAGAACTCAAAAAATTAAATCCCCTAACAACAAATCCTCAAAGAAACAACTGCCTGATTAAGTGGGCTAAAGACTTAAAGAGAAACTTCTCTGAAGAGGAAAGGATAGCCAATAGACACATGAAGAAATGCTCAACATCTCTAGCCATAAAGAAATGCAAATCAAAACAACATTGAGATACCACCTCACCCCAGTTAGAATGGCTATAATCAAGAACTTTAATAACAACAGATGCTGGAGGAGAGGTGGACAGAAGGGAATCCTACTGCATTGTTGGTGGGAGTGTGAACTTGTTCAACCACTTTGGAAAGCAGTATGGAGGTTCCTCAAAAGATTCCACATAGAGCTCCCCTATGACCTAGCAATTCCACTTTTGGGCATTTACCCAAATGATCACAAACAAGGCTATACTAAAGCTACCAGCTCAACTATGTTTATTGCAGCATTATTCATCATAGCTAAGGTATGGAAAAGCATAGAATTTAACAGTGCCAATTTAAGTATCTTGACCCTGAGTAGGATGATCTTGTTTTTTTCATGGTCAAGTGCAGTGGCTGTCTTGGGAACATGCCCATGAAGTTTTACAAATCAAGTAGTTCATGTTGTTGAGGGGAAAACCTACCAGGGAACTCAAGGATAGCAAATGGCAGTATGGTTGAGCATTCAAGGTCGACTCTACCAGGTGTGTCTTAGAGCTGATTATTAAGCTGAACCAGGTTCTCAGCTTGCTTCTTTCAAATGTGAAATCACTGGAAGCTAAATTGAGGCATCCTGCATTTCCCCACTCTAGTAGGACAAAAGCCTTTATGATATTGTTGAATGTGTGAACCTAATTGAGGCATTCAATGAAAGATTCAAGGCCGTGAAACGTAAATAAGTGGGATGGGCCATCCCTGCCACACCCTTCAGTGCACAACCAGACCTATAACCTGCCACTCAAAACCATTCAACTGCAAAACACAAAAAAAATCTAGCTAGATTTCAACTAGCTTGCAACAACTTCCCACACTTGTATTGAAATGTGTATCTAGATTTGAAACAACTTACTATTGCAAGCTGTACTCCCTAAAACTTACCAGTTCCAAGAGTTAACTGAGTTCCAGATTGACCCAGGTTAAGTTGGAAAAGCAATTCAGAGTAACAGCAGCATCAATATCAGCTAACATCTCATACTCATCACAGAGAAGCCATTTCAGCCATCACATGAAGGGTAAGTTAATTAAATTCTTGATCAAATATAACAGGTTAATTTTAAGTTGATTATTGTGTATGGCCTCTTTATGAAGATCCTTGGTAGATAAATGTTTCCCACTCCTGCTATGCTTTGTTCAATGTCATTGCATGGTGCTTTTTATTTATCATTGGTCTATTGCTTTAAAATTTTGTGCTTGTTTTCCTCATGAAGGCACTATCTCTATATAATTGGCAATTTGGAAAAAAGAGAAAAACGAATAAGATTAAACAACCACTAGCAGTAGTGGATGAATTTCCAACTAGACATACTTCCTATATAATAAAGAAAATTGAAAATATGTTAGAGTAAATATTTTCTTTAAGGAAATAATAAAAAATATAAAAACATAATTTTTTGAAATTACTTAATTCTGACATATTACAGAAATGGGAAATGAGACTGAAGGAGATTGAGGCCCTCATGTTCACTATATAATCAGAGGCAGGCATTGCCTAAATCTGCAACTCTAACTTCAGTGAGTGAATCACCTGGTGAGTTTTACAAGTGAAGTCCTTAAGGCCCCACTCCAATATTCAGATGATTCTGATGATTGTAACCAAGAGACTATGCTTTAAAATATTAAACAGGTAAAGGTTTATGTCACAGTGAACCTGAAATTCTTGCTAAGCTTAGAAAAGCCTGATCATCATTATAGGGCTTCCCCTATAATCATGCCCAAGAAGCATGATTGAGATTGACTTTCCCCCTTGCCATGAACTGAGTAAACTCTCACTGTGAAGAATCAGTTCATGTTACTAGCATATTGATATATACCTGTATTACCAGCCCTTGGATTATATGAAGATGAACTTAAAGGTATTTTCTGTGATTCATGAAACCCTATTGTACTCAAGCAAGAATACCTACATAAGTCATTTACATGGCTCATCTAGAACGGTATTTGGATTTTTGTTTGGCTGTTTTGGTAGGAGAATTACACTTCAAGGGGTTCTTCCATATATTGGTTAAAATTAGTTGATGAAGGTGCTAAATAGAGCAGTGGGATGCTAGGTTTTGTTGGACAGAAAAGTTCATAAACATTTCAAGTAGGAATATTCCACTCTAGACTGAGAGAAACAGGTCTTTTCTCTCTCACTGAGAGAGAGAATCTTGGAATTATTTCCAGTTTTGTGGGTAGCGTCATACACAGTTAATTCTATAGAGACCACTTGTGTGGGGGAATATGAGGGGGTGGGAGAGTGGACCCCCATCTACAGGATTCTAAGTACTTCTTCATTTGTTAATGTTCTCTAGGCCAAGCATAAGTACCAGAACTCAAAGAAGGTACTCACATTGCTTTTAGAAAGTCTCAAGATGGTCTCATTGAGCAATGCCGGGTTTTCTATCTCTTTCCTATTACAAGAAGGTGTGCATTGAGCTTGTAGACTTGTATTTTTCAAGTATTTGTATTGTGGAAGGCATAAGGTGTATGTCATGTGTTTATTCTTCTTTTCCAACCCTCTTTTACTCTATTTAATTTCTTCTCTCATCCTCATATATCTCTTCCTTCTAGACCCCCAGTCCAGTATCTAAATTTACCCCTTAAGAACCTCTATTGATCCTGACTGGTGTTCTGTCTTCTGTGTTCTTTCTGATGTCATGAACTCAAGCTTCTCAAGGTTTTAAGACTCCAATGGGGGAGAAGTAAGCTCTGGATTTATGTGTTAAAAAGATGAAAATGGTTTTGATTTATTTACCCACCCAAAGAGATATAGCTGATTTCTTCTGGCCCTAATAAGAAAGCTTATCCATCAAAGCACACATTCATTTCAATTCACCCCTCTCACATACCTACCCCAAAGAATTTCACAGAACACTCTCATATGAATAAGGCATATTTCCAGGCAAATAATAATACTGACATTATCATGCCCAAGCCTTTATACTTCGAGTATGAAAGTCACAACTTGAGTTGAATGAGTTTGTTTCATGTGAAAGCTACATCAGCAACAAATGACTCTAATGCCAATTGTATGTATCATTTTCTCATGAAAGAGATAGGCTCGCACATATGTGGTGGGTCTAAGTTAGTTATGCATAGCTTCAATTTTGAAATTAAATTTCTTTTGCAAACATAATTCTATATAATCCTTACAGTGACCAGCAAGTTTAAAATTACTAAACATTTCATGGATGATGAATAGAAGGCTCAATAAATTAGAAAATTATCCAAGGTTTCACAGGTAGTAAACAATGAAACTGATATTTGAGCCCAAATCTGTCTCCAAAACCTCATGCTCTTATATTGTATGTACATGAGGCAGACAGAGACAGAGTCAATAGTGATATTACAGAATTCCATAATTCAAAACAGATACTTATGTGCTTGCTCTCACTTATTAGGGAATGCAGAAAGCAAAAAATATTTTCCTTCCTTCCTTCCTTTCTTCCTTCCTTCCTTCCCTCTTTCCTTTCTTCCTTCTTTCCTCTCTCCTTCTTTCCCTCCTTCCCTCATTTCTTTCCTTCTTTCCTTCCTCTCTCCTTCCCTCCTTCCCCATTTCTTTCTTTCCTTCCTATATGAAATACCTATAATAGTAATATAAAATAAAAAATCACAGAGTGAGTATAAAACAATCTTAAACCAACATCTGGATAAAAAAATCACCATGAAATGTCTTTTTATGACCTCCTTTTAGAGTGAGCATTATATTTATAGCTTTTCCCCTGAATATACATTAAGGTAATATTGAACTTTTGGTAAAAAATTATCCCATATATCTCTGCTGACAGCTTGTTTCCTGAACACCAATCTTTATCTGCTACTTTCATCTTTTGATATTTTCTCCAAAGAACTAAGTTAGGACATTAAAAGGTCCAGAAAGAAACACAAAACAGATGGAACCAGATTTCTTGTGTGAAGTGACAACAGTATTGAATCTAATGGAAAACTAGCTTTGAGAAGGCCTACGAAGGAAGTCCACAAAGCATATTTGGGTATGTCCTGGCTTGGCATGGATTTTGAAGAAAATATAACATCTAGTTTACCATTATAGGTAGATTTTTAAGTTGGAGATTCTTTTTTTATTTTATTTTATTGTAAAGATGCTGTACAGAGGGGTTACAGTTACATCAGTAAGGCAATGAGTTCATTACTTGTTGACCATTGTTATCCCTTCCCTTACTGTCCCATTATCCCTCCCCTCCCCCACCTCCTCTACTCCTCCCCCACCCACAAAGTTGTAAAGTTTTTTTTCCCCCAGTATACTGTTCTGAGGGTATCATTGTTACAATGGGTCATCCTGTGTCGTCATTTCAGCATTTTGCTATTCCCCTTCCTTTCCCCAAATTAGATAAATGTATATACAAGATGCAGGTTACCAAAATCAAGTATAGTGACAGGGGATATACCATAGGGGTAAGAACATACAAGGAAACAAAAAAAAACACATAGTACATTTAAAATAATAACAACAAAGACAGACCTCTCGTGTGCGTATCTTGGGGTTCATTTCACTTAGCATTATCTTATATGGACATATGTACATAGGTTTTGAGCTTTTCAGCTCATCTGATAAGATTATCCTATATGTATACTAATTAATGCAAATAAAGGTAACCTAAATTTCTTTGGGACTGGTGTGCTTCACTTAATATGATTTTTTTCCCAAGTCTTTCCGTTTCCTAACAAATGGAATGGTGTTATTCTTTCTGATGGAGGCACAGAATTCATATATATATATATATATATATATATATATATATATATATACATATATACCATATTTTCTTGATCCATTCATCTACTGAGGGGCATTTGGGTTGGTTCCATATCTTAGCTATGGTGAATAATGTTGCAATAAACATAGTTGTGCTGGTAGCTTTAGTATAGCTTTATTTTCATTTGGGTAAATGCCTAAAAGTGGAATTGCTGGGTCATTGGTGAGCTCTATGTGGAGTCTTTTGAGGAACCTCCATACTGCTTTCCAAAGTGGTTGAACAATGAAGTAAGGTTCCCTTCTGTCCACATCCCCTCCAGCATCTGTTGTTATTAGAGTTCTTGATTATAGCCATTCTAACTGGAGTGAGGTGGAATCCCAATGTTGTGTTGATTTGCATTTCTTTTATGGCTAGAGAAGTTGAGCATTTCTTCATGTGTCTAATGGCCATTTTTATTTCCTCTTCAGAGAAGTTTCTCTTTAAGTCTTTAGCCCACTTATTATTCAGGTGGTTGTTTTTTGGAGGATATAATTTTTTGAGTTCTAAGTATATTTTAGATATGAGGCCCTTGTCTGTTGTATAGTTAATGAAGATCTCCCAGTCTGTGGACTTCCTATTGATCTTACTAGCTATGTCCTTTGCCATGCAGAAGCTCTGCAGTTTCATGCAATCCCAATTGCCCCATCTTTCTTTGATTTGTTGTGTTTCAGTTGGAGATTCTTAAGATGGAGTAAGACAGTGGGCATCAGCCCTTCCTATTGTGGGGGAAATATTGCTGACCATTGAGAAATTCTACCATTCTTTGAGTTTAATATTTTATTCCTTCTACTTCCTATCATGGTCAAGTGAAGAGGCGAAGGATATGACCTAGGTAAGGTTCCTAAGGTCCATGGCTAGGCTTTGGCTATACTAGTGATGCTAGAGGAAAGAAGACCTCCAAAAGTCTAGGACAAAATAGAAGTTGATGGTTCGAGATGCCAAAGTAGGAGACAATGCAAGGTAGAGAAAAGACTCATTTCTGTGTTGTTTGTCATTAGGGAAGAAGGGTATGGATGAGGGTTAGATGCTCCTTAGACCATCCAGCCAGTGAGCACTTTTTCCTGTTTATTCAATTCACCCATCTCCACAGGATCATTCCCTTTAATATTTAAATATCCTCTGGTTGCTCTAATAAAATGAGAAGTTTGCCTTTCCACCTTCTCTTTTACTTCACAAAGAAATTTGTCAAAATTCTATATTTACTTCCTGCATCTCCTCACATTCCACTAACTCTCCAGAGATCTATTTCATTTTGACCTTTCGTCCTTCACTAACAAAATAGCTCTTTGTAGAGTTATCTGCTTCTACCTCATTTCTAAATCCAATGATTTCCAATTTTTGTCTCATTTGACACTCTCAGAGCATTAACCCCTATCATTCTACCACTGATTACATTTTCTATCTTGAAATATTCTCTCCCCCTCCCACCCTTTCCATTGTCCAAGTTTTCCTTGTGTCTCCATGTGCTTGTGTTCAGTCTATCTGCTGGTGCTCCTCTTCTATGGCTAAATGTTAGTGCTAGCATAGATGTCTCTTTTCTTGGTTTATTCTGTTTTTATGGACCACCTCATCCGTGCCCACACCTGAATTATCAGTACTGATGAAAGTCTCTCTTTTGAGCTCTAGTTTATATTTGATTGATCAGACAGTATTTCTTGGCTGTAAAAAAACCTCAGATTCAATATGCTGCTTTACTTTTTCATTTCTCATAGCAGACCCTTTCCGAACAATGTGTCTTCAAAGTGAGTATCATGAATTAAAATCCTGAGCTAAGCCTGCTAGACTGAGCAAAACTCCAAGTAGACATGTTTTTATTATTATGAATATTATTACTTATCTCGGTTTTCAGTACTAGTGATTGAACCCAGGACTTGCACATGCTAGGCAAGTGCTTTATGACTGAGCTATACTGTCAGCCTTAGACATCACTGTCTTTTCAGGCTTAGGCTGTTTTCTTTCCCTTTTATCTTTGTTTTGTGTGCTTTTGTTAAAGTTTGTCCTAAATTATCAAATAAAACATATGTATATATACATATATATATATATATACACACACATGTTTTTATTGTAAAAATGCTGTACAGAGGGGTTACAGTTAGAAGAGTAAGGTAATGAGTACATTCCTATCCAGCATTGTTCCCTCCTCCATTGTTTTTCCCCTACCAACCCTTCCTTCCCCACCTCCCTGACTCCTCCCTCCCTCCCCCACACAAGTTCGTTCTTAACATAGTGTCTTGTACATCTCATTGTTATAATGGGTCAACCTGTATCCTTGTTTCAGCATTTTGTTATTTCTCTTCCCCTCCCAAATTAGAAAAATGTATATACAAGAATCAGGGTGCTAGAATCAAATACAGTGAAAAGAGGGGTTATACCGTGGGAGAAGAACATACAAAAGAAACAAAAAGGGGCTGGAAAGATGGCTCAGTGGTAGAGTGTTTGCCTTGTATGCATGAGGCCCTGGGTTGGATTCCTCAGCACAATATAAGCAGAAAAAGCCAGAAATGGCACTGTGGCTCAAGTGGTAGAGTGCTAGCCTTGAGCTGAAGAGCTGAGGAACAGCGCCCAGGCCCAGAATTCAGACCCCACAATGGACAAAGATACAAAAAAAATCACATAGTACATTATTAATACGTTAAAAAAGAATATCAAGAAAGGAAAATCCATTTGTGTCCCTATCTTGGGGTTCATTTCACTTAACATCATCTTATATGGTCATAGGTACAAAACTTTTGACCTTTTCTGCTTGACCTAGATATATACTAGGTATTGCAAATAAGGGAAACCATGGGACCTATGTTTCTTTGGGCCAGGCTTACTTCTCTTAATATAATTTCAAATAAAACTTTTAAAAACATAACAAAGCAAAAAAAACCCAACAACAAGAACTTCCTAGGAATTTAATGTCTCCTCATTTAATAGCCTGTTGTAAGTTAACCAAGATTTAACTACATCATTCTTAATAACTAGAAAGTTTCAAATAAGAAGTAGTCATCAGAAGCATGAAATACTTCTATAGATTTACAGAAACATTAACAATTCACATTATTTTTCACTGCTTTTTCTTAGCCTACACTTTAAAATGATACTGAACAGAAACAGGTAAAACAAAGCCCTTCACCTCTGGTTCTCTTGATACCAGACAAGTTGAAATAACAGGTCATAGTCTTAACAAAAGGCTTGAAGCAGGAGAGGAGGGTGAGAAAATGAGATCCTGTAACCTGATTCTCAGCAGACATGGACAGCTTCTCTCAGAGTCCTAATGAACCCTGGACCTTTACATATCCCCCACTGGCAGAATCTGACCCTGGTGGGCACAGGCAAGTCCTGACACCATGGAAAAAGCTTTGCAAATAACAGGGAGCTCTTATCATGAGACTGACTGTCTGAAAAATGCCTAGTCATCTTCATTATGTTGCTTTTCAGGGGAGACAGAGAGGGACTGTACATTATTGAGTATGATGATGGAATCAGAAGAGAATGGCATCTCTCTAACTCAGTGGGTTCATTCAATAGTCAGGTGCAATCTGTAGGGTAGTCTCTGAGTGCTGATCTGTCTTCAGTGTCAAAGGCAAGTATCTTAAAACAAAGCAAGGATATATCCCCATCTGGGATTACCATGTCATAGATTTCATCTTGCAGTTTCAACCTGATCATTTTAATTATTAACTAACTCATTCTTTCATAAGATATTGGAGTGAATACTACACTGTGTTAGACATAGCTTATCAAGTGGTGAATAAAACAGGCATTGTACCTTCATTGATGGAGATACCAATACATGGGGCAGAAAGATAAACACAAAAAAATCATCAAATATACATGTGATCATAAATGTAAAATATGCTCAAAAGTAGGAGAATAAGTTACCATAAGGGAGAACAAGAGGAAGAACTTGCTTTAGAGAGAAGGGTGGGAGTAGGGATGGGTGATAGAGAGAGACAAAGATGGTTTTAATTTGACATGTGAAGAGTAAAATGGAAAGAAGATTAGGTGGATAAAGTACACCGTAATGATGAATTTCATTTTAATATAAATTTAAAAAATTAAATTGCAATAGAATTACAAAATACTCAGTGAACACCAAATAGCCCTCAGATAGTATAAGATGAAAAATAAGAACTTTTCATCTACTTCCGTACAAGTGTGGTTAATAGGTAAGAATATTTAAATAATTCTCACTTGATTGTTTCCCATCTGTGGGAGAATACAAACTTTTGGGGTCTTCTTTTGAAAAGAATGAACAAACTGATCCTAAAATAGCGAAGGGCAGCATATTACTACTGTCAGCACATCTTTGCAACATTTTATTATGTTTCCACTGGTAAGATAATTTGCATCTGGGGCAAATCAGTGGACATAAAGTTTTGTGCAATCAACATTCCAAAATCTTTTTAGAAATTTGCTTGAAATAAAATTTGGACCTCTTATCTTTCTGACAACCAATAGAGCTAGTACAACTCTTTCACTCCTTGTTTCGGCAGTTCAGATCTCAGTTTGGGGTCATTCAAGTTCCCTGTGCTTTTGCTCATGTATGATTGATTTTGTAATATTGGTGGATACAGAAATAACAAGCTCTCTAAGTGCATACACAAGGCATATGACATTACTCCATGGTAACAACCATATGATACTTAGAATATCCAATTGATAACACTCTTTTCACTAGATCAAAAAATACTTGCAAACAGATTGGATTTATCTTAAAAATATAGTTTAAAAAGGTCATAAAGTCATAGTGTCTCCCATGAGGAAAAACAAACCCAAGTTTTAAACACAGAGAGTACCAAGCATTCAGTTTCATGTGAAATGTGAAATTATTTACTTTCTGGCATCGAGTGGTTTATGTAGGGAGCCTGAATTACTAGGAGTTCTGTGTTTTAGTTGAAACCTAACCACAAGGAAAAGGAAAGCAAGGGCCCATAGATCCGTGGCTCCCCAAGAAAAAGTATCTATTTGAATTTTCTTAAAAAACAAATTAAAGAATGATCAATCTAAACATGTGTTTAATACTGAGGTGTTACTTGTATGGCTGCAAACCAGATTAAGAAATCAATTGCCATTGCATGAAACTGCAGAGTTTCTGCATGGCAAAGGACATAGCTAGCAAGATCAATAGAAAGCCCAGAGATTGGGAGATCTTCACTAACCATACAACAGACAAGGGTCTCATATCTAAAATACACTTAGAACTCAAAAAATTAAATCCCCAACAACAAATCCTCAAAGAAACAACTGCCCAATTAATAAATGGGCTAAAGACTTAAAGAGAAACTTCTCTGAAGAGGAAATAAGGATGGCCAATAGACACATGAAGAAATGCCCAACTTCTCTAGCAATAAAAGAAATGCAAATCAAGACAACATTGAGATTCCACCTCACCCCAGTTAGAATGGCTATAATCAAGAACTCTAATAACAACAGATGCTGGAGGGGATGTGGTCAAAGGGAACCTTACTGCATTGATTACTGCAACCTTACTGTTGATGGGAGTGTAAACTTGTTCAACCAATTTGGAAAGTAGTATGGAGGTTCCTCAGAAGACTCCACATAGAGCTCCCCTATGACCCAGCAATTCCACTTTTGGGCATTTACCCAAAGAATCACAAACAAGGGTTTACTAAAGCTACCAACACAACTACGTTTATTGCAGCATTATTTACCATAGCTAAGATATGGAACTAACCCAGATGCCCCTCAGTAGATGAATGGATCAAGAAATGTGTACACACACATACATACAAAATGGAATTCTATGCCTTCATCAGAAAGAATGACACCACTCCATTTGTTAGGAAATGGAAAGACTTAGAAAAAATTATATTAAGTGACGTAAAACAGAGCCAAATAAACATAAGCCCCGAGATGACTTCTTGCTGTGTAGCTCTAAGCTAGCCTGAAATTGTGATCCTCTTGCCTCAGCCTATTCAGTGCTAGGCATGTGCTACCATGCTCAACTCTCACTTTTTCTTTTTCTTTCTTTCTTCCTTCCTTCTCTCTCTCTCCTTTATCTCTTTCTTTCTCTCTCTCTCTTTCTTTCCTTCTCTCTCTCTCTTTCTCTTTCTTTCTCCTTCCTTCCTTCCTTCCTTCCTTCCTTCCTTCCTTCCTTCCTTCCTTCCTTCCTTCCTTCCTTCCTCTTCCTTCCTTCCTTTCCTTTCTTCTTCCTTGGGTTTGAACTGAGGGCCTTACATTTGTTCAATGGCCTTCTGGCTTAACGGATGCTTTTGAGCCACACTCTAGGCCTACCTTTTGATGGTTATTTTGGAGATGGAGTCTAGCACACTTTTCTGCCTGAACTAGCTTATCTATTTTTCCCCAGAGCCGAGGAAGACAGAATTCAGGGCCTTGCACTTACCAGGCAAGTGTTCTTCCACTGAGCTAAATCCCCAACCCCTGAACTGCATCCTTGAGTAGTTAGGATTATAGGTATGAGCCACCAGTGCCTAGCTTCTTAAACATATTTTTAAAAAGCTTAAGTGGACTGACTTTACTCACTGTTCCATGTGCCATCTTTCTCATAAATACATTTCTATTATTCATAGTACTGTTTTAGAGACCTCTGTGGTTTAAATCGGCCTATTTGTCAATTTTTTAAAACCAGTATCATGCTGTCTTAATTACCATGTTTTTCTAATAAGTTAACTTACACGTACATTCACATTTAGTATGTAAGTCCAATCATATTGTGCTTCTTTATGAGGCACTCTTAGATCATCAAATTTCCATATATTTTAGAATCAGCCTGTCAAGATACATACACAGTAATCTTTTCATCCAGATAGCAAATATAACCATATATTTATTTATTTAACAGAATTTATATAACTCTTTGGGTCTTCTTTAATGTTTGTTAGTAAGATATAAATTTTGCATGAAACACATCTTTCATTATGTTTACTTCAAGTGTCTGATATTTGCAATGGTATTTTGATAGTATCTTAAAATTTTAAACTGTGTTCCTGGTATGTGTATGTGTGTGACAATACACAATTTAGTAGGTGGTAGTTTTATATGCTTTTGTATTTTATAATCTTTCTAATAGTTTAGTGGCATTAAAGAAGTGCAAAATATTTTGTGTTCCCTTTTTATTCCTTGCTGCTCTGGGTAGGACCTTAGAATAGTGATTAATAGAAATCATTGAAAGGACCATTCCTGCTTGTTTCTGTGTTCCCCTGATAATTATGATGTTCTCCTATAGTTGAGCTTTTTGTATATATAGCATGTATTTTGTCAAAGAAAATTTGTTTTTTTCCCTAATCTTATGAGTTTTAAAAATCCCAAGCAGCATTGACTTTCATTGATTGCTTTTTGTGAAATTTATTCAATTTTTCATTTAAAGTTTAAAGAACATGCAAAAGTTTAAACATTTTCTTTCTTTCTATTACTTTCTTTTCTTCTTCATTTCTTCCTCCACTTCCTCCTCCTCCTCTCCCCCCTCTCTCTCACACATCCTCTTTTTTCCTTTCTCCTGTTTCTTCTCTTTTCCTCTCCCCCTCCCCCTTTTTCCATCTCTCCCTCTCCCTCTCTTTGCATGATTGGTCTTGCCAGAGGTTCTTAATTTGGTTAGTCTTTTCTAAGAATCTGCAATTACTATTCTTATTGTGTTATATTATCCTTCCTCGTTCATTGACTTCTGCTTTTATCTTACCTTCCTTCTTTGAGTTTATTTTGCTTATTGGTGGTTTTCTACCGGTTACATTCTGCTGCCTTTCTTCAATTACTAAAATACATTTTCAGACTCCCCCCAAATTACCAGACATGTCAAGTGTTTTCAGTTACTAGTATTTTTCTTTTTAAGAAAGAGCTTTCCTTTGTGTAAGGTGTTGTACAAATGGGGACTACGTAGCCACATTGTATTATCTTTCCTCTCTCTTCAATTAGAGACTCTTTGGATAATGTTTATTTTCATATTAAATTTATTGAGACAATGGTTCATAGTAACAGTTATAGCTACTAGTTAGCTATCACCATAAATCAGCTAGTCTTTTAACCACTTTTTGTGCATTATTTCACCTAATGCTCATGGTAACAATATAAAGTAGACAAAGCTATGACCTTGTTTCATAAATAATGAACAAAGTTTGTAATAGTTTAATTATTATTATTATTACTGCTGCTGCTGGTACTACTACTACTACTTCTACTACAGCTTTGTTAGAGTTTGAAGCTTGGTATTGATATTCCTCCAGCACTGTTCTTCCCGCTAAGGACTGCTTTTGCTATTCAACATATCCAGTTATTCCGTATGCATTTTGGGATCGCTTCTTCTATGTAATTAAAAAATATTGTTGAGATTTTGAAGGGTATTGCGTTGAATTTGTAAATATGTGCAATATTGCCATTTTCACAATGATGATCCTCCCAATACAGGAGCATACATTTTTTCATTTCCTTCAATCTGCTTTAATTTCCCTTTTTCAGGTTTTAAAAGTTTTCATCATAGAGGTCCTTCACATCTGATTAAGTTAATTCCCAGATTTTGTTTTTTTTTGAGGCAATTACAAATGAAATTGCTTTACTGATTTCATCATCACTCTTCTCATTGTTGGCAACAAAAAAGTTACTGAATTTTTTGTGTTAATATAATACTCTTCTGCTTTGCCAGTTTCCAATAATCTCAAGTAAGCTGGGAGAGAAATCTATGAGTTTCTTTCAATGCAAGATCATGTTATCTGTTCCTGAGAAGAATGTATATTCTTATGCTCTGGGTGAGATATTCTGTAGATGTCTGTGAAGTATAGTTGTTCAATGCAGT
This sequence comes from Dipodomys ordii, assembly GCF_000151885.1. Classification (NCBI taxonomy): domain Eukaryota; kingdom Metazoa; phylum Chordata; class Mammalia; order Rodentia; family Heteromyidae; genus Dipodomys; species Dipodomys ordii. The sequence continues at coordinate 2,321,847 of NW_012267306.1, forward strand.
TCTTTAGTTCTTAGGTTTCTCTGATTAATTTTTGCTGGGTTGATCTATCTATAGGTGACTTTGATCTGTTAAAGTCACCAAAAATCAATGTGTCTGGATCTATGTGTATTATAGGGTAAGTAGTATCTGTTTGATGAAGGTGAATGCTCCGTCACTTGGGGTATAGATATTTAGAATTGTTATATCCTCCCATAGGAAAGATCCATTTATTAGTATGTCATGGCTTTCTTAGTCTCTTCTCACTAATTATAATTTGAAGTATATTTTGTCTGATCTTAGTACTGCTATTCTGACCTGCTTAGGGGGAGTATTTCCTTGATAGAATTTATTCTACCCATTCACATTCAGAATGTTTGTTTCTGTGGGCAAGGTGTGCCTCTTGAAGTCAGAAAATAGATGGGTCTTGTTTTTTGATTCAACTAGTCAATCTATTTCATTTAATTGGGAGTTAAGTTAATTGGGAGTGAAAAGTTTTGGCAATTCCTGCCATGTTCTCCACCTTTGTATGGTCTGTGTCTTCTCATTTTTTTTTCTTTTTTCTTTTGTGGTCATGGGGCTTGAACTCTGGGCCTGGGAGCTGTCCCTCAGCTCTTCATCTCAAGGCATCTCAAGTACTCTACCACTTGAGCCACAGTGCCACTTCGGGTTTTCTGAGTGGTTTATTGGAGATAAGAGTCTCACAGACTTTCTTGCCCAGGCTGATCCTCAGATTTCAGCCTCCTGAGCAGCTAGGATTATAGGCGTGAGCCACAGACGCCTGTCTCTTCTCATTTCTTACTATATTTAATAAGTTCTCTGGCAAACAGCTTTTTCTCTGACAATATCAAGACTCTTACCTCAAACTTCTCAGAAAAAGTCAGAAGTGGTATTGTGGCTCAGGTGGTAGAGCACTAGCCTTGACCACAAGAAGCTAAGGGACACCATCCAGGCTCACAGTTAAAGTTCTAGGATCAACACATAAAAGAAAGATGGAAGGGAGGGAGGGAGGAAAAGAAATACAGAGACACAATTTCCTAAAGACCTTGTCATAAAGTTGGGCTGGGTGCTCTTCTTTTCTTTTTAATTTTATCATATTATAAAAGTGCTGCACAGAGGGGTTACAGTTACATGTGTAAGGTAATGAGCACATTTATTGTTGAACATGGTTACCCACTCCTTTGTTTATCTCCTACTATCCCTTTCCTCTCCCACCTCCCTCCCCCCACCCTGAAGTTGTAAAGTTCATTTCCAACATACTGTCTTGTGAGTATCTTTGTTGCAATGGGACATCCTGTGTCTTTGTTTCTGCATTTTGTTATTCCCCTTTCCTTCCCCAAATTAGATAAATGTACATACAAGATGCAGGGTACCAAAACCAAATACAGTGATAACTGGGGATATACCATAGGGGGAAGAACATGCAACAGAAAACCAAACAAAAACAAAACCTAAAAAACAACAACAAAGAATAAAAAGTTTGTAGTGGTTTTGTAAACATTTAGTATTATTAGTATATATGTATGTATAAATACATTATGTAGGATTAGGGTTTGAATATAGGTTCTGGTGCCATTGCCCCTATTCCTAATTAGTATATTAAGCTTACTTATCTGTCTCTAAGAAAAATTGCAATTCCAACCATGGAATATTTCAGAGCTGTCTAGAGGAAGCTTTAGTAAGATATTAGTATTAGTTCCAACTTCTGTTAGGAAAATCGTTTTTAGGAGACCTACAGAGCAACTGGGGTGCTTCCTATAATTGTGGACCCAATTCTAAATAGAGTAAATAGAACTGTGTTCATTTATGTCACCTCTCAGAAGGAACACAGCTCCCATTACAAACGGCTGCTCCTGTTAGTTCATCTAGATTGGTAGCAGAACACTGACAGAGAGCTGCTAGGCTTCTGTGGTGTTTCCCTCCTCTCATTTCACAGGAAGCTGAACAGCCATCTGCTCATCTTCGAAGCATCCAGCATTTCCCCTAGTGATATATATGAGAGAAAATGTAGTTAGTGATTCTAGGCAGCCACTCCGCTCTCAAGCTTAAAAACTGCTGTCCTAATCATGTCCTTCAACTCCATACCCCACTTATACTCTATCAGTGCTTTGAACAAAACTAGTCTGAATCCAAACACTGTTATGGAAATCTTTATAAATCTAGTGCAATTTAGGCAGAAATTCTTCCAAATCTCTAGAAATCACAGGATGGCAACATGCCTATGGTTCTTCAATTGATTTTTTTCAACTGCTTCTCTTTATCTTTAAGTCCAGTATTTAAAAAAAGTTGTCTTTTTAAAGTAACTCTACCTTTGTTCAGGAAAGCTTTTCATTAATGATACCATAGAGTTATTAAAGACTTCTGAGGAATAATGACTGATCAAATGGAGCCATTCATAAAGACTCTACAATTATTTCATCTAAAGGATTTTTCTCTTGAGTTTCCAAACTATGCAGTCTACATTCCTTTATGAACAAGTGTCATTAAATTGTTCTCTACCTGCAGTACTATTGAAAGTAAACCATTGTTCTGTTTCCCTGGTGAAACCTTCAGAATCCTATTCATTTCTAAACCTTTCACTGTTTGTTATCTTTCCAAGCTATCAGATTGAGATTCTAAAACTCTTTTTTTTCCTTCTTTTTTCAGTACTTGGGTTTGAATTCAGGGCCTCATGCTTGCTAGGTAGGCCCTCTACTGCTGAGTCACACCTCGAGCCAAAGCATGCTCTATTATTGTCCTTCTGTCATGGGTTTATATTCTCTACTATGTACCTCCTATTTTTTGGAGAGTAATATAATATAGACTACATCTTTCATGCCTTGATTTCCTTTTTTGTAAAACAAAACTAGCCGCTTGTACTGTTTATAAATCAATTCCATCATTTTACAATGCTGAATTTGTTCTCAGCTAAGTTTCTAGGCCAGGGACAGACAAACCAACCAAACCCATGGCAAATATTAGAATCTACAAGCTGAATGATCAATAAATGAGTCACTTAAGATCATACAAGAATATTTCAACTAAATCTTAGAATAATCATAAGAAATAACCACAGGGAGAGGGAATGGAATTAAATATTCTCATAAAATGTAAACAGGGCCTATGTTAGTATGAAAATGAAACATTGAAGCTTATCAAAAATGGTTTGGGAAGGGAACAGGAGGATTAAGGGAGAGTGATGGAGAGGGTGAGTCTGATTAAGGTACATGTGTATATGGACAGGTCAAAATGAAAGGCCTTTGTATAACTAATTGAAGCTAATAGAACAAATATTGTCTTGAACTAGAGGAAAAGAAAAAAAGAAGAAATAACTGAAAACGGTGCAATAAAAAATTTCTTGTTTCCATTTCTGAAAGTTCCCTTTGGTAAGCATCATTTTATATGGTCATATGCACATAGCTATTGAGCCATTGTGATCCTCTCCTAAGAATATCCTCCTTTGAGGAGGCTGCAATGCTTGGTAAGAAATGTACGCATTATCCTGCCCATGTAATTGTAACCCCTCTGTACAGTATGTTCACAAATAAAAAACAAATAAATTAATTAAAAAAATATCCTCCTTTGTTCTCAATGTGTGAATGCTTAGAGTACTGTTTAATCATGTCCAAGTGTAATTATTTATCTTTTACTATCCACTGCATTGTAGATATAGAGATATATTCTAGTTATTACAAATGAGGGAAACAATGTAGCTTATGATTGTTTGGGTCTGGCTTATATTGCTTAATATTATTTTTTTCTAAATCTTTCCAATTCCTTATGAAGGGGGCAATGCCATTCTTTCTGATAGAAGCATACAATTCCATTGTGTATATATACCGCTTTTTCTTAATCCATTCATCCACTGAGGAGTATCTGGGTTGATTCCATATCTTAACTATGGTAAATAACACTGTAATGAACATGGTTGTTCTGGTAGCTTTACTGTAGCATGGTTGGTAGTCATTTGGGATTACTGGGTCATAATGAAGCTCTATGTTTATAGGTCCCATGGTTTCCCTTATTTGCAATATCTAGTATATGTATGAGTCAAGCGGAAAAGGTCAGATAATGTGATGTCAAGAAAATGAACCCTTA
>NW_012267306.1:2326184-2362488 GCF_000151885.1 Dipodomys ordii
GGTAAGAAATGTATGCATTATCCTGCCCATGTAATTGTAACCCCTCTGTACAGTATGTTCACAAATAAAATAAAATTAAATTAAAAAAAAAAGAAGCTCTATGTTTAGTCTTTTGGGAAACCTCCATACTGCTTTCCAGAGTGGTTGAATGAGTTTACATTCCCACCAGCAGTGTAGTAGCCTTTCCTTTTGGCCACATCCCCACCAACATCAATGGCCATTCTAACTGAGATAAGGTGGAATTTCAATGTTGTTTTGATTTGCATTTCTTCTATGGCCAGAGATGTTGAACATTTTTTCATGTGTCTATTGGCCATTCTTCAGAGAAGTTTCTTTTTATGTCATTAGCCCATTTACTAATGGAGTTGTTTCTCTGAGGATTTGTTTTTGGGAGATTAATTTTTTGAGCTCTAAATATATTTAAATATGAGACACTTGTCTTATGTGTACCTAGAAAAGGTCTTCTCCCATTCTGTGGGCTTTCCATTTATCTTTCTAGCCATGCCCTTTGCCATGCATAAACTCTTCAGTTTGATGCAATCCCATTTATCCAGTCATTCTTTGATTTGTTGTGATTCTGGATCTTTACTTAGGATGTTTCAACCTGACACACAGTATTTTTTATAAGTAATCTGCTCTAGTCCTCTTTTGAGCAATACATTGTTGGCAACTATGTTATACAAACAGCAAGACATTTTGACTGTTGGTTAGCCAAATAAAATTGCCACACTCTATGGTGATTTGATTTGAAATCTGTTTGTGTATGATAAGCAATATCATAGGCAAAGGAGTCCTAGAATTGTTGTAAATAGATAAATTGTTGTAGAATATTGTAAATAAATAAGTTCAAGGTGCGCTTTACATATAAATTCTTTTGTTACAAGACAAAAATAAATACCTAATTTAAAATTAAGATAAGTAAGGAAAGGGATGGGTTAGGAGGGTTGGGCGAGGATGTTGAAAGGGGTGACAGTTATCAAGATGCCCTGCATTCATAAACTTCTTTCATGAACAGCAACTACTGTGTACAGCTTCTTAGATAAGAATATTCAAAGAATAAATTGTAGAATAGACATGGGTGAGTGAATGGATCTGGTTCTCTTCATTGTTACTCTAGTTTTTAGTTCGCTCTTTTAGGACTAATTCCTTATGTGGCGAAGAGACACCAAAATCAGGGTTCTCAGAGAGTTTTCTTCTCTACCCTGCAACTGTTCAGTGCAAGCCTAGTCTGAGCACAGGAGTTCTGCTCAGAACTGTTAGGTATGTCCAAGTTATTGGAATGGGTAAAACTCAGAAATAGGGGTGAGATGTGTCCCTAAAGCAACTATGAGTTATTTCCTAATAGCTCAGATAAAATAATTAGGATATATGTCCCCAAATCTAGTATTAGAGACACTGTGAAAGCCCAGGGCAAAGAGCAGGAAAATACCAAAGGCCAACGGGTGGTCATGTGCAATGACCTTGATAGCTATGTCTGAGGCTTATTGTGTTTAGGGGCTCCTACACCTGACAGGCTAAGGACAAGCAGACAAGTGATGTGGCCTGGGACTCTGTATTCCTAGTACCTGGTTTTTAGTAATTTCAACTGTGATCTTGAGATCAGAATCGTGGATTTCTTGGTCTCAAGTCTGAGGAACAAGACTTGAAAAACAACTTTTCTTCATTTTGTTGGGTCAAGTGTGAGTAAGAGAATAAAATATCCACTGGTGTCTGAGATGATGCACTAATTAACAAACATAGGCTTACAGCCCAGATTTTTGCAACCAACTTTTAAAAATAAACAATCTCATTTCTCATACTGAAAAGATAATGAAAGTGACATATCAGTGGTTGTACAAAATTAATTCATTACTTAAAAACTAATGAGTCTATGTTATTAATTCTAATTCTCTATGGATCCGTTTCTTCCATGCAAGTCTGCTCATCAAGCCATTATGAATGAAGTACAACCAGCATATAATATTACAGAGCATTGTGGGGCTAGATTCCAATTATTATTCAGTAGAAGAGTTTGTTCCTCAGAAATTAATGATAAAGCTCATAAAAAATATTGTGGAGAAAAGAAGATTTTTTTGCAAGAATAAACAAGAAAAAAGTCGTCCTTTCATCTTCTTCTAGGGAAAAGGTTCCAGTTTAGGATATTCACAGACTCATTTGAAGAGATTGGTGTTAGTCCTCAGTCTATAACTATAACAAAAGGCCTAAGATAACCATCTTAGGGGAACGTTGTTTTGGCTATGTTTTGGAGGTTTCAGTCCATGATCAATTGGCCTCATTTGCTTTGGACCTTTGGAAATGCCAAAACAATTGATGGTGGAGAAAAACATACTCAACTCAAACTCAGCATGGCCAGGAAACAAAAGAAAAAGTGGCAGACCAATCAATGCCAAAATTTCCCTCTCAGGCATGTCTTCAATGACATACACACCTTCCCCAGGGTGCCATCTTCCAAACATGACATTATCTCTCTCCCAGTAGTACTACCCTGGAACCTATATTTTAACAGAAGAATTTTGGGAAACACTCAAGACTGAAAATACAGCAGCATCACATTCTTTTATGTGCTTGAGCCCTTTCTCTTCAGTCCAGAGCAGGGAGAGGCTGCCTACAAGTGTGGCATCTTCCATCTGGGGACCCTAGGATTTTATGAGTAAACTGATGAGACTAATTTAGCTTTTGTTAAAAGATTTCTGGAGGCAGCAGGAAAGTAACTATCAATTTCCATTGTCCTTTGGCTTTGTTTCTCATGGCATCAGAGAACAGTTAGGAAATGAAATGATCTAACTATATTTAGCGCTAAAATTCTCTAGTCTTCTTCAAATATACACAGAAGGAGAAACCCAATTTAATTAGTTGATATACCAAGTTCGTTGTGCCTTTCCCTGTTGTTAGTATTATACTTGGCAAATGTATCTTTTCCTTTCTTTTCTTTCTCTGGTTTGTTCTTTTTCTTCTTTCTTTGTGTGACAAGTATGTTCTGGCTTTGTGAAATCTCAGGGCACAGTAGGAATACAGAAAGTGTTATACCTTCACTGCTGGGCTGAGTTTTTTGACTGAGCTGTAGAGACAGATATTCTCCATTCATTCTACACTGCCACAAAAATCTCAGGAACTCTCGATCCCTGAGCAAAGGGCACAGTCCTGAAGGAAAGCAAAGAGATAAATTTATTGACCTTCAAAATTCTTCTTGACATTATTATTGTACATTCACTATGGACTCTTTTTTCTGTAATTTTAACAAAGAGACAAAAATAAGGATCCAAATTCTGAGTCCACAGAGAGTGCCTCTCTGTGATATAGGGAGGTGGAACAAGGGCATTAGTGACAGCACTCTACTGGTTAATCTCTCTTGGAGAGGATATGTCTACTTCACCCTGGCTTGTGAGAAAATATTGTTATGTCCCCACGGAGCCAGGCAGAGAATTATTGGAGTGGTATTTTCTTTTCAAAAATACAGAATACTGAAAATTATTATGGTTTTCTATGACCATTGTCACATTTGTACATAACTGAAAATTCCTTTGTGTTTCCAGACTAGATGCCCAGATAGATAACCAACAAGTAGCTTATACAATTAATTTGACATTGTCCAATATTGAACTGTCTGATGTATGGATTATTCATGGCTTTGATGAAGTAGGATTATGGGGCACATCCTCATGGGAGACAGGAGATGAAGACTTAGGCAGTAGCTGATTACTGGTGGTTGTAAGTTTCTTGGGAGGGGAGCAAAAGGGAGGTAGAAGAGCTCTTCAGCTAGCTAGGGGTTCATTGAAGCAGCAGTGACAGAGCCCTAGCACTCAATTTGTTCCTCATTTGTCTTAACAGGAAGATAGGAACTTCAAGTCTCAGCTCCTCTGTGTGTGTGTGTGTGTGTGTGTGTGTGTGTAGTGGGGGGGAGGGAGGAGGAGTAGGAAAGACTTCTTTTAACTATCCCTTAAGGGGCTAAACAATATCTAGATACAACTCTTCTTAGCCATGTTTAGGTCAATGCTGAACAGGTAACTAGTAATGCTAGTTTATTTTTACCCTTGACTTGTCAATCACTGCCCTTCCACTCCTCTTCCTCAACTCACTTACCCACTCCAGTGACAATGAACCTTCTTCAACTTTATAGCATTTGAAGATGGAGAGTTATCCAAGTTGGCAGAGACCAATATTCAAATAGAATCACTGACTTCTTCTCAGTGACTACTAGATGCTCATTTGTCCATCCTCAATAGTCTGGCAACTTCCTAGCTATGAAAAATGCATAACCCAAAGAGGGAGAAAGCAAGAATGGGGAAATAGGAAAAGTACAGTACCTGCACTTAAGTTAAACCTGCATTTTCTCCTTAAAGGAAGACCCAACTTCTGGCCTCTTATAATCTTAGAAATATATTTTCCCTCTGAGACTCTTGTTAAGAGCCACAGTCTTTAAGAATAGACAGGAACAAAAACTAAGAAGTCAAAATTCAGTAGATTCTATCACTCAGCACATCATGAAAAGCTCAACTGGGTTTTTAAAAACATGGCTGCAGCCTCTGGATCCATTAGGAGCATATTAAATTATTGAGATTCAAAACCTTTTTCCTTTCTCACAGTGGAGATCAAACCATGTCCGAATGCAAATATACCCCCATATCTTCACTGAAAGATTATTTCCAACAGATTATACAAATACTGGAAGAGACAGTTGAAAGATTCCGAACTTAGAAAGGAGACATGTCTTAACTTTATAGACAGACCTGTCAGTAAAACTGCAGCATGGGGTGGGCAATGCCAGTGTATTCCATGAATTTCATGTCTATTTGTAGCATCATCCACAAGTCATTCCATTCGGAAACCATGTCCTCCAAGGACTGTTATTGGATGGAAGCACAATCTATCCACACCCCAGCAAGGGGAGAGTGTGCCACTCCACAACACATCATACTACAGAGCACAGAGGGCTTCTCTTCAGCCCTCACTGATTTCTAACAGATATTTAGTTAGCACATGGCATATAGAACATTCAAAGGGCTTCAAAAAATCCCTCAGTTTTCAACTTCTGAAGGATTATTAACTTCAAAGTCTGAAGAAATGTCGCCCTTCTATCTTTGGAAATGCCAGGAGCCTTTGCATATCCCTACCACAGTACCAAGCAACCCCCAGCAGAGAGGAGCGATTACTGCCTCAGTGGCGAGAGGATGGCTTTTGATCTCTTAACATATTGGAAATTACTTAAAGGTAAGCCATCTGCAAGCTGAGGAACAAAAACAGATTACATCACACCCTGCTAGAAAGATTGTGTTAAATCCTGTATATCAAGGCTTTTAATAATTCTATATTAAGTCAGCTAATAGGATTAGGTACACATTTTCTTTAGGCTTATTTCCTCAACTACTAAAAAAAAACTTTTTTGTGTGTGTTTGACGATTTGCAAAACTCAAGAGTATTCTACTGTGAATATAAAGGGGGCTTTCAAGAGGAAGCATTTCTTCAGATCATCATTGCTCTCCAAGGAGATGTGCCACACAAGTGGCTTTCTAGAGGGGAACTGGCATGCTCTTGCTACTGCCAATATGGTGTATTACATGTGCATTATGAAGCTGCATGTAAGCCTTTCATACATTCGCCATTCTCTAGAAGGTCATGGACAATTCAGGCAGGTGGAAGAGGTGAGGAGGGCTGATTCCCTCAGTAATAATGATTTACAGTATTCCATCAGGTAAGTATGCCAACTGATTGTTAGAAGTTTAAGCATGTCTAAGACCCCTTTAAGGTCTCTAGACTCAATTGCATCTCATTGGAGGATGCTCTAAAGTAGATATCTACGGACCAGAAGAATAAGTAGCGCCCTCCATCTTCATTGTCTTCCTATTAGCTATAAGCCAGTCACAGACCCCATCTAACCACAAGAGAGGTTGGGAAGTATAGTCTAATTGTGTATCTAGGAAGAAGAGAATATAGACTTGGGAATCAATGAGCTGTTTATGTAATGGTATTTTGCAACAATCTATAAAGAAAACCCTTACTTCTAGAATAAAAAAAATCATTTGGGTTGAAGCATCTACCCCAGGCTACCATGTATTGGACTGCTAAAACTGAGAGGACTCACCATAAGCACAACAACAGTTGAATTTGAGGAAAAAAGGGTAAGAATTCCTTCTAGGTATGTCATTCAGCCTGAATTACTCTTTTTTCCTGGTGTTCTACAATTCTAGTGCCTGTCACAGTTCTAGAACTTAGGAAGCACCCAATGAATATATTTTCAGTGAATGACTAGCATTCTAGGATTGCATATATTTTAAATTAGTTGGCAGAGATTGTGGCCCAAATGTCATCATGAATCAACATTGCTCCTCTTGCTGATATTTAGTGGTGGTGTGTCTGCTGTGGCAGTGTTCTAGGTCTTACTTTCTCGTCACTCAAAAATGTAAAATGTGTGTTTATATTTGTAATGTACCTTCTGTACTGTGCATGATTTTTTCTCAAAGTTTATCTTTGCTAATATATACTCCCGGGAGAAAAACTGTGGCTATGGCATATAATGGAAAAATGGAGAGGATCTCTGTTAGGTAATTTACCTTTCTCATCCTTTGTCTTGACTTCTTCCTAGTAAGCCTCTATTTCCTCAGTAGAAGTAAGCATGCTAACACCCACCTTGCAGAATTTTAAATACAAAAAATTATATACAAGCCTATGAATTAAGTAGTCATGGAATTATTATTACCACTAATGATTGATTATTCACAATGTTTGCATTCACAGTATAAATTATACTCCCACTCAGAATTGTTTCCTATTACATTCATAAAATAATAAAGCCCTAATATTTGGAAGCATACTTTTTTCCAGCATCCTTCCTTCATCTGAGTCCCAACAGAGCAGATATATTTTGGGGGACTGATACCATCCACTAGAGACTCTATCAGCTAAAATCTGGAGTTATGTTTGCATTAGATTGGGTCAATCTGCTTTTGGCTCCCACAAGGGTAAGTGGAGGATAACCAATGAAGCTCTTACTATTTATAGCCCCACAGAGTCATAGTAAAGGTTCTATCTATTTTAATACCTGCCAGCAGGTGCAGATTATTAGAATATGTGTACTGGGTATCTACTGCTGTTTTGAATTAGCAACTTGGGCTCAGAAATGATGTATTTTTATATCAGAATAGCAGCATCCTTTCTTTTCTCTCTTTATTGATGCATAACATTCTAAAAGACAGGAATGGCCTTCAGCTAGTACAGATCAATTTTCCTTCTGTTTCAGTCACCATTTAATTGCTCTTCTTTAACCTTTCTCACTTCCTTTATGGATTATATTTCTTTTTACTCTATTGCCATTTAGTTTATTTGATGACATAATCAAACTTATTGGGTCTCATTTTTTCATTCATGCCTTTTATTGTGCTGAATTTATTTTAATACAAATTCTTTCTGGCAAGAGAAAAAATTAATGAGTTGATTTTTGCTTAATCTATTTTCACCTCTTAGATACTGATCTTTATTTAAAAGAGCACACTTCTAAAAACTAAATAAAGGAGCACACTTCTATTTCCTCCATTACATTTCAGAATGATGGAAAAACCTTCCTGACCTAGGCGCTCAGGTATGGAGCAGAGAGTTTGAGCTTTTGACTTAGACAATTTCTGATTCAAAGCTTGACTACTCATAAGCTATATATCCTTTGACAAGTCCCTAATTTAACTATACATATTTGTCTCTCTCCCTATTTGGAAAATGGAAACAATTATTTTACTTCTCAAGATTGTCATGGAGACTAAGTGAAGGGAACTATGTAAAATTCCAAGCGTCTATGTCCTCTAGCTGTAAGTAAGTACATTTGAGCCTACCATTGAAATCAGCCTGAGCCTGGGAACATTAGTCAGTTCTCCTTCACTGTGACAAAATACCTGAGAAAATTGACCAAGAAGGAGAGATTTATTTTTGGCTCAGATCTCAAAGATTCTAATCTGTGGTTGCTTTGCCGCATTGTTTTGGGCCTGAGGTGAGTCCAAATACTATGGTAAGGAGCACGTGGCAGAGCAAAACTATGGTCATGGTGGTAGGGAAGAAGCATAGGTGGGAACATGGGCAGGGCCCCATTGAGGAGGAGCTCTGGATTTTGTATCAGGGAGCCCTTCAGTTGTGAGGGCCTTTGGAAGAATGGCTCAGCTTCATCAGACCTTCTGCACATCATTCCTCAAGTTGAGAAGCCAAGCAACCTGAGTTTGGGACAGTTTGCTTCACCATGGAGCCAGTTGTACAAATCTGAAAAGGCTTCCAGCTACAAGAAGAACAGAAAAGGATGAGGAAAAGAAGATGAGAAAAGGAAGAGGAAGAGAAGGAAGATCATGAACGGCTACTTCATTCACAGTAAATCACAGATCGAACATCGAGTTATATGTATCATAAGTCACCATCACAAGTCTCAGAAATTTTCAGGGCCAGAGAAAGCACTGAAGTGAACATATAGGAAAATTGGACTGTGGACATAATGGGGACTGTCAGTCTTGAAGCCTTCAACTCTTTGAACACTAATATCTGACTTTCTTTTTGGCAGCATTGCTGCTGAATTATGGCCTTAAGCAGGGATCGAGGAACTTTTAGGGGCTGCCAATGGTTCCTTCCCTCATAACAACCCTTATGTTATAGATCTTGGAACCTATGAGGGTTCTCAGCAGATAAATACAGTTATTTCAGTTATACAAGCAGGGTGTGGGTGGAATCATAGGATGGATGTGTAAACAGTAACAGATTATGAAACAAACTTGCCCAGAGGTCTATTATCACTTTGTCTTGATGAGCTTCCATTCTTTTGGGGGGATGGGGGGAGAAGGAGGTCAGTTGTGGGGCTTGAACTCAGGGCCTGGGCACTCTCTTGAGCTGATTTTTGCTTTAAGGCTAGCACTCTATTACTTTGAGCTACAGCTCCACTTCCAGTTTTCTGGTGATTAACTGGAGATAACTGGAGATAAATCGACTTTCTTGCCCAGGCTGGCTTTGTTTATTTATTCATTTATTTTTGTTTTGGTTGGTCATGGGGCTTGAATTCTGGGCCTCAGCTCATCAGCTCAAGGCTAGCACTCTACTTCTTGAGTCACAGCACCACTTCCAGTTTTCTGGTGATTTATTAGAGATAAGAGTCTGATGGACTTTCCTGCCGGGGCTGGCTTTGAACCATGATCCTCAGATCTCAGACTCTTTAGTAGCTAGGATTACAGGCTGGAGTCACCAGTGTCTGATCAGCTTATACCCCTTCCATGGTATTTCATATCCCTTGGTATCATCTTGATTCCAGTCCCTTATCTAACAGACTTTACCAAGTCTAGATTTCTTTTTTTTTCTTTTTTTTCAAAGTGTCTAATAGAAATTTATTTAAAAATTGATTTTCTATTCTAGGACATGCAGACAGCCAGCTACCTGCAATGAAAACATACTTTAAGCCACATTTCTTGGTTTGAAGTTCAATTGTTTCAAGTTGAATTGTCCTTAAGAGAAAGCAGATTTCTCTTTTAAGCAGTGTGTAGTTGTGCTGCCACAGGTACACTTCGGGTAAACACAAAAGGATTGCTCTCCATATATTCTGGTGCAGGTATTGGAGGGTTCTCCTTTGAGGGAGTCTAGCATCCACATCAACCACTTTAGATTTATGAGCTGATTTAGAACTGCAGACTGGGCAATAGACAGCAATTTTCTAACATATTGGGGTTTTTTTTCTACCATCCCCTCCCTCTCACCTACACAACTATCCCCCTCCCCCACCAAAGTTGTAAAGTTTGTTTTCAATGCAGTGTTTTGTACATCTTATTGTTACAATGGGTCAACCTATATCTTTATTTAAGCATTTTGTTTTTTCCTTCCCCTCCCCAAATTAGAGAAGTGTATATACAAGATGAAGGGCACCAACATCAAATACAGTGAAAACAGGGGTTATACCGTGGGGGAGGAACATACAAAGAAACAAAAAATCACATGGTACATTATAAATACATTAAAAACAATAGCAAGAAAGAAAAAAGATATATTTGTCCCTATCTTGGGGTTCATTTCACTTAACATCATCTTATATGATCAAATGGACATAGCTTTTGGCCTTTTCTGCTTGTCCTACACATACTAGTTGTTGCATATAAGGGAAACCATGGGACCTATGTTTCTTTGGGCCTGGCTTACTTCACTTAATATAATTTTTTCCAAGTCTTTCCATTTCCTAACAAATGGGGCAATGTCATTCTTTCTGATGGAGACATAGAATTCCATTGTAACATATTAGTTTTTGTCTTGCCAACTCTGAAGACACATCTTAACAGATTATCCCCATGAGCTCTTTTAGGAGTTGAATTCCTTGGAGGACATTAAATTCGGGTAGGAGTATATTCTTATATTAGTAAAGGTGTGTCTATTAGGGAATAGCTCCAGACTTGACACCTACATGCTACATTAATGCTGTGATTGTATTCTGACTATTCTAACTCTAGTTTAAGACCCTCAAGCTCTATCTTCATATTTGCTACCCTAAGTTGTGTTTGTTAACTTCTTTTGAGAGTAGAAGGGACTTGAACGGGGTAGCCACTGAAGGTGTCTCAGGTAAGACAGCATGTATTGGTGGCTCATGCCTGTAATTCTTAACTACTCAGGAGGCTGAGATCTGAGGATCATAGTTGGAAGCCAGTCTGTAAGACTCTTATCTCAAATAAACTACTCAGAAAAATCTGGAAGTGGCACTGGGGCTCAAATGGTAAAACACTAGCCTTCAGTAAATGGAGCTCTGGGACAGATCCCAGGCCCCAAATTCAAGCCCCAGGATGGCACAAAACCAACCAACCAAACAAAAAAACATTAAAAGTTCCATTTCCCCAGGTACAAAAGAGAACATCTTCTTTTTCCTCAGGAGTAAGGCTAGCTTTGCAAGCCATATATTATAAAACATCCGTTACCAATTTCCAAATAGATGGAGTCATCTCAGATATCAGCAAGACCATTAGGGATAACTTTGTACAAAAGGATGATTATAAAATCCACTGTGAGTTTCATAACATTTCGAAACTCTTTCAAAATATTAAGTACACAAACCATGGCACCAACTAAGGAAATAGGAAGGTTGAACTTTTTTGTTCTAACAGCTCTAATTCTTTTGTGACAACACTCAAATATTCCTCCAAGGGGAACATGTAACTTACCTCTGGGCTTGAGAATCTGAGCCAGTATCATTAGCTAGCCAATTCCCTGGGTCATTTGTACCGTTTCTGTGAAGTCTATCACCTTTGTGGTTAATGAGCCCCAAGAGCTGCAGCTGCTAAGCATAATTTTCTAACAGTTAACCTCTGCTGTGGCTCTTGTGTTCATTGCAGCTGTCAGTGGTAGATATGGAAAACAAAGATCTTGACTTGTTTCAAAGGCTTGAGATATATGGAGATACTGGTTACACCAGAATCTCTATCGCTGTTGTTGTGCTTGTTTTCATTGTCTTGGTAGATACTTTCCATCAGACACTTGTGTTCTGGATTTTTGAAGCCTTTTAGTATCAAGTTTAAGCCAATGAAAACTACATTGGTACAGACTGGTGGGTAGTGATGAAATCCTGAGTCTGATTGTCTGGATTCAAATTGTTCATCTGCCAGGTATGCTTGTGTGACAATGGACTTGTTACTTTCTCTAAGCATTAATTTTTTTGGGGGGGAGGGTCCGGTCATGGTGCCTGAACTCTGGGCCTGGATGCTGTCCCTCAGCTCTTCAGCTCAAGGCTAGCGCTCTACCACTTGAGCCACAGTGCCACTTCTGGCTTTTTTTCTTTTTGCTTATGTGGTGCTGAGGAATCGAACCCAGGGCCTCATTCATGCAAGGCGAGCGCTCTACCACTGAGCCACCTTCCCAGCCCCAGCATTAATTTTTTTGTAAAAAGATAGATGAATTGGTAGCATCTAGGCAAGATACGTTCTTGTCACATAGTGAATTATTTTGTCAAACTGGAGAACAGCAAGAGGACATGGTCCAAGTTGCTCAACAGAGTCATCTTCAGTGACAATATTGTGAAAGCTGCCTTGTTTGAAAGGAGATCACATTTGGTGTCAACCAAGTAATTTATTCACCTTAGCTGCATCTCCTCTGGGTTCCATAGATATGACCACTAAATCAGACTAATAACTGTCTGATCTACCCCAAATATACAAGGATAGATTTATGTACAAACATATAAAATGCTTCTATATAGACATGAACATATGTGATTCATATGCATATAATATATATCATAAATACATATATAAATATACCTATCTGTTTACATGTGTTATATACATATATATCATATATTATATGAATGTATCTTATATATGCATATATATGCCTTTTACGCAGAGAGAAGCTTACTCTTATATCTTCCTTGCAGCAAGTTCTTATCTACCCTTTGGTCTAGTAATTAAACAATTAAGTATCATTTATTATAATTATACATTACAACAAAGTAAATAGGCATTAAGTCACTTGAGAAATACATTTTGTTTTAGAGCCAGCATAATGCAGTAGCCAAAGTCAGCAATGTGTTCATTTTCTACACAAGGCTTAGTGTGAGCATCTTGCATATGCCAGCCCTGAAATATCACCATTCAGTTAGCTTTACTTGCCAGTGCTTCCGGAGATGTTCATTACTGTGCCACTCTTGGGAGAAATAGGGAGGGTCTGTGTCTGACTGGTGCCCCCACTTCTTTGTTTTTCATATATAGACATCTACTGTGAAGTATCAAGATCATTAACCTTAAATGAGAGACAGGAGACTCCTTGCTTTTCTTAGCTGCTCAACCTACACTGAGCTTAGAGATACATCATGAATCTTAGCATTGGATCTTCAGGTCTAGCCCCACTTGAGGGCCAGTGTCCTCTCTGTAACATGCTGTCCTAGCCCTACCTATGAGACTGATCGTAGGCATGAACAGGCCCAGCTTTCAGTGCAGCGTAGAAGAAGGATTAGAAAGCTTGAAAATATCTCAGCCAGACCACTACCAGAATGTCCAACATAGAGATAAAGAAACAAAGTCTCATTTGTGTTGCTCATTTCAAAGCATAAAATCATTGAATATTTCTAGGAAAATCACACCTGGAGAATCTGCTTCTTCTGCTGGTTGAGCATTTGCAATGTTTCAGATATCAGTTTGAGTTTGAAGCACACTTGACCATGTATTAATGACCTCAAGGAAAAGTAACACAAAATACTAATGTTTAGTTAATAATATATTTTTTTGGTTGGTCATGGGGCTTGAACTCTGGGCCTGGGTGCTGTTCCTCAGGTCTTCACCTCAAGGCTAGAACTCTACCATTTGAACCACAGTGCCACTTCCGGCCTTTTCTGTTTATGTGGTGCTGAGGAATCGAATCTGGGGCCTCATGCATGTGAAGTAAGCACCTTACCACTGAACCACCTTCCCAGCCCAGCTAATAATATTTGATCTGACAAAATAGAGTCCACAGGAGATAGGGAAGCAGTAGTGAGCTCCATAGCTGAGGGAGGTTCGATACTAGTCAGATGCTATAGTCGTTCAGTCTGCTAATCTGCCATTCTAGGATAGAAATGGCAAGGAATAACTGAAAGATTAGATACATGGATGAAAAATCTTCATAAAATATAGACAGAAATCAGCTAGGTTTCAACTCTGCCTTCTAAAAGTATTAAGTTTTGATCTGAGGCCAAATCTCTCCTCTTCCTTAGTCTGGCTGAGGAAGAAGAGTGATGGCATAAGAATCTATTAATTCTAGTAGTTTTAATAATCATAGATAGAATTATTTTTTAATAATTTTATAAATAAATCTGGGCAAATATCCTAAGGGCACAAAGGTTCCTCTAGGGAGATTTGCAACATCATTGTTACAGTGGGCCACGGTTATTTGAGAATTTATATAATTTTGTTATATTTAGGGTAGAAGAAAAGCTGGGTTGGAGGGGTTTCGGAAGATGTAGAATTCTTAAACGTTCTATTCTCTACAAACCATCATTCATTCATGAAGTGTGGTTTCGAACCCCCATCCTCCTATGAGTTTGCCAATTACCAGTTCAAGAAGACAAAGACAAAGGATATGTATTTATAAGCTTTTTGACACTATAACATTACTGATATAGGCTATTTATGAAGAGAAGGAGATTTATTCAACTTTGGGTTTTGGATATTTAAGGGTATGGTGTCTGTACTGGCTCAGGTTGACACATTAAGACCATCGCAAGCCAGAAAGAGACAGAGTGCTCAAATCTACATCAAGGGCTCAAGCCCCAGTAATCTAAGGATCTTCCATGAAGACTTGCCTTTAAAGATTCTGTCACCTCTCAGAGTGTCACCCCAAAGACCAACCCTCAGCAAAATGAGACTCTGGGGAACACTCAAATCACAGTAAAATTATAACAGGCTGATTTCCACTTAAAGATTGTTAAGATTCACGGGTGACTTTTGCTCTTTTAATAATAATAATAATAATAGGATCCAGAGCAGAAACCTGCCTGTCTTTCTCTGGTGTGAAGCTGAAACTCAGGAGAAGGGTCTTTTATCTGCTTTGTAAAATAAATATCTCAAAAGGCCATGATATGAAATAATAAGATTGGAGCATATGCACACTTTTTTAAAAGCTTATATATATTCTGTAAATAGATACAACTGAACTGTTTATCAACTAAGAAGGCTCTCCATCTTTCAGAACAAATTCAAAACTTATTATTAGGTGAAATGGAAGTGAATAAGTAACTGTTGTATAAATAACTGTAAAGAGAGAACAGGCCCTGATGCCATATGTTCAGAGATATGATAACTCTCACATGATATGATATGATATGTTATGGTATGGTATAATATGATAACTACCTTGTGTGAATAGATCCATTTGAGGTAGTAGTAGATGCTGCTGCCCCTTTTGGATCTAGTAAACCCATTACTACTCATTGCTTCACTTAAGCCCATAACCATTAACCTAGATATTTGAGGATACTATATTATAAAGCTCTGACTTTTAATGTCCAGCTGCTATTTTTATTGTTACATATCATTCTGTGCTTTCAAATGTTTTGAGGCAATTAACGTCAGCCTAATTAATAGTTCTCTATTTGGAGACAGGGCTAGAAAAATGGTGGCCACTTTGTTTTTCTTCAATTTTTATCCAGTACAAAAAACATCATGTAGGGGACAATTGTTGGAAAAGATTCTGGTCTCAGTTGTAGTTAGGTTTCCTACTACAGAATCGAGTGAGAGCCCCATCAGGTAATTCAGAAGAGCCCTGAGTTCACATTTTTTATTTTTAGGATGAGCCTCGGTTTCCTCATTCATAAA
The DNA here is from genome assembly GCF_000151885.1 of Dipodomys ordii. Classification (NCBI taxonomy): domain Eukaryota; kingdom Metazoa; phylum Chordata; class Mammalia; order Rodentia; family Heteromyidae; genus Dipodomys; species Dipodomys ordii. The sequence continues at coordinate 2,341,454 of NW_012267306.1, forward strand.
GTGAGACAGAGTTAGGCTCCCTGTGGTCTTTTTACAACTCTGATTTTCAACCCCACAGGTTTCAGAACATGAAGTGTTTAAAAATGATTGTAGTCCATTCCTTTGAGTCTTTGTAGCACCACTCCTCATGGAGTTCAAAACATTGTCTTTCATTCATTTCTGATGGGTAAAATCACATTTCAAATGGTGAAAGTGAGAACCAGAGATTTTTTTCTACGAGAGAGAAATAAGGAAGCAGGACACAAGCACTCACTCAGGGTTAGTTCTGAGCAAGTATGAATTTGAGGAAGACAACTCTGGCTTCCATGTCAATCCACTTTCTAAATGCTTCTGCAGAATAGTTATTTTTTTGTTATAATATTGACTTTTAAAATCCCTCCCAGGGAGACTATCTTAGAATACTAGAAAGTGAATGACTTTCACTATCCCAAGGTAAAACATTAGAAAAGAAATGTATTTGGTGAAGAGCATCTGGCCCACTAGCAACTACTACCACTCTTTGCCTCTATGTCTGAGCTTCTATTTCTGAGAAATTTAAACACAGATTGGAAATAAAATAGGAACGTTTTCCCCTCCCTCCTTGTAATAGCCTCTCAGGTTGACAATATTATATACTTGGAAACTGCCTTGATGAAGAAATGATGCTATTTCCTAGATCTTTCCATCCCTCCATAGGTTTCCTACTCTATCCCTAAGTTCCTCTCAAGTTTTCTCTCTGACCTGCTGCTTCTTCCAGGAGAAGCTGTGTCCACTGGTAGCTCAAGATACATTTGACCAGTGCAAATGTTACTAATGTCATTAATCTACTTCTAACAGCCTTTTCTATTTATGAAGGGAGCTTCAAAGCTCCAGGAAATCAACTACAAATAGCCTCACAATAGTAGCAGGATGGCATTTCAAAAGAAGGCATCAAAGAAAATTCACCAACAGTGATACTTTTTCCTAATGGTTCTGAAGGGATAATTAAGTTGTTTATCACCTTTGATGCTTATAACCCTAACACAGGTGTTCCCTGGAAACCAATTAAAAATACTTACAGCTGATAAAGAGTGCCTCTCAGCTCAACAAATTTACTATTAATTCCAATCCCATTTGAAAAAGAATCTTGTCATGTCCGTTGACACCAAAAGGCAACTTTCACACTCATTTACACATTGGTGCCCACTGTGATGAGCACACACAAGGTATTTACTCAGCATCCCTTGATCTCAGGAGAAGAGTCTACTAGGAAGCTTCCCCGGGCTATTGAATGGCAACTTTAATTTCAAAGTATGGATTGTGTTCAGGAGCTTGGGACTCCCTCTGAAAGGAATAGTGTGGCATCTTACAGATGATACTTTTACTTAATTGTTAGAAAATAAGATGCCTAGAATCTATCGCCCTCATTTTGGTGGACACTTAGTTAATTACTTTTAGGGCTCATAGAAGATGGAGAAGGTTCCATGTGAAGTCCCAGGTGGTAATAGGTGGCTGATGTGGCAGACCCATTGAAAGAGGACTTGAAAGGTTAGAGTATTTGAGGCAGTGACCATTTGTTGCTTGTTTCAGAGCAGCGCAACACGTGGTGCTAAACCACCTGGTTGTGTGCCCTTATAAGACCTGCAGATCCTTAGCTCAGGGCTCTCCTCCTGGGCTCCGCTGTGTCAGAGTGTAGGACAAGGCCTGAGCTGCAGCCGATTTAAATAAAACAGTTGTAGAGTCTGACTCTCGGTGGTCTTCTTGGTGGGGGTCCTGCGACCTTGGCATAACAGACTCTCATTTGGTACTTTGTGTCTGTAGTAGGGCTGAACATGGCTAAAAATTCATTAACTAAATTCCTGATTCTTGTACTTAAGGCTACCTGGTTCTCATGGGTGCATTGCTGGTTGATTACTGCAGTCTTATCCGGACTGATTCTTCAGTACTTTAGCAACTATCAGGACTTCCTACCTTCCTTCCTTCCTTCCTTCCTTCCCTGCTTCCTTCCTTCCTTCCCTCCTTCTTCCTGTCTGTCTATATTTCTTTCTTTCTTCCTTTTCTTTTCTTTCTTTCTTTTTCTTTCTTTCTTTCTTTTCTCTCTTCCTTCCTTCCTTTCTTTCTTTTCTCTCTTCCTTTCTTCATTTTATTCTTCTTTCTTCTCCTTCTCCTCCTCTTCATTTTCCACCTCCTTCCCCTCTGTCTCCTTCTTCTTCCTCTTCCCCCCTACTCCTCCTCTATCACCTTCTCCTCCTCTACCACCACTTTTTCTCTTCTTCCTCATTTGCCATCACTTTCTCTTCCTCCTCTACTACCATCTTCTTCTCTCCCTCCTCCACTACCAACTTTTTGTCTTCCTCCCTTCACTACCACTTTCTCCTCTTCCTCCTGCTCCATCACCACCTCCTGTCTTTTTCCTCTTCTTCCTCTTCACCTCTTCCTTCTTCCTCCTCCCCCTCCTCCTTCTCTTGGCTTTATAGATAGGTGTTCTACCACTTGAGCCATAATCTAGTCCTTTTTGCTTCTAGTTATTTTTCAGATAGTGTCTTATGTTTTTGCTCAGGCTGCCCTCAAACTGTAATCCTCTTATTAGGTCGGCTTTCTTCCTTATTATATACTCCTTCTTTGGTTAGGGCAAGAAGTGTGATTTGGGGGAATAGCATTGTGGCTCAAGTGGTAGAGCACTTGCCCTGAGCTGAAGAGCTCAGAGACAACGCCCAGGCCCAGAGTTCAAGCCCCACGACTGACAAAAAAAAAAAAAGTAAGTTCAAAATAAAAAAAGAAGTGTGATTTTGGAGTTAGGTATCCCTTGCTGTGAGACTTCCCAGCCCCTTCATCTCTCTAGAACTTCATTTCTTGGTTTTCTTATTTGAAAAAATAGAATTAGACTTGATGATATGTGAAGAATCCTTCAGCTCTATGATTGTGTGATGATTTGGCAGAGAGCTGATAGCAAATTTTCATATGCAACTTTCTTCCTCACTACTTTTCTCTTGTAAACTAGTTATCATAAAAAAAGGTTCTTATCGGGGCTGGGAAGGTGGCTCAGTGGTAGAGCGCTTGCCTTGCATGTGGGGTCCTGGGTTCGATTCCTCAGCACCACATAAGCAAAAGAGAAAAAAGCCGGAGGTGGCGCTGTGGCTCAAGTGGTAGAGTGCTGGCCTTGAGCTGAAGAGCCGAGGGACAGCATCCAGGCCCAGAGTTCAGGCCCCACAACCAGACACACCCCCCCCCAAAAAAGTTCTTATCTAGTCCTCTAAAATGTATAGGTACATTTAGGAAATTAGTTTCTGTTCTGTGTTACCATAACTAAAAGGATGACAATGACAAGAGCGGCTTGCGGTCAAATTGGAAAGAGATGTTTGGACTCCTAAGGAGCCACAGAAAATTTCCAACAAGTAAAAACATCACAGTAGCTGTAAATGTGGAGGCTAAAAGGAACATATGGGCAGGAGGTCTGAGGTAGCATAGGAGTCTCGGAGTCTACAGTACTAGTAGCTTAGCAAGACTGTCAAATTTTGAGACTGTGAGGGTGAGGAGAATCATATAGATATAAGAACTTATAAGAACTATTTGGGAAGTGAGATTTATAGGAGCCACGGATGGGCTGTTAGTTTTCTGACTTATTCATTAGCTGCATGGAAGCATCATTTACTGAGATGTAGAATATTAGGAAAGTATCAGGGTTAGCGTAAGCAGATGTTTTAAACTTAGTCAAGATAGAAATAAACTTTGAGACATCCAATGGAGATATCATGCAGACAACTGGATATAAAAGTCAGATTAAGAAAAGAATTTGGATTGGTCATACAAATTGGGAGTCATCAGTAAATAAATTACCTGAAGAAGAGAAAGTAGATGAAAGAGAGAAAAGGGTCTCATACTAACTCCAAATTGTAATGGCCATCTGGAAAACAACAGGCTGGTAAAGATTTTAAAAAGAAGAGATTATAGAGGAAGGAACAAAGCCAGGAGAGTACAGAGCCAGGAAGTTGAGCTTGCTTGCTTGTTTCACGATGTCGGGAGAATTGGTAACATCAAATCTCATTTGGAAATTAGATAGTGTCCACATGATTCGGCCACCATGGGTAGTTGGTGACTGTAGCCAGAGCTGTTTTCATGGAGTAACATCAGAGTTGGACTGAAATAGGAAGAGCAAGAACTGAGAAACTGAGTGAGGGCAGAGGTAGTATCAAGACCCCTTTAGAAACCTAAAGGTGAGGGTAAAGGAATAGGTCTAAGGAGACTGTGGGGTTGAGTGGCAATTACATTTAAATGAGAACTGTCCACTCCACACACATCTTTATTTTTTAAGAAAAAAAATCAAATGTTTATCTGATGCAATGTACAAGGCAATGGAGATTCAACAGAGAATACTGAAAGTTCCTTTTTACATTGAACAGTCTGGTGGAGAGATTGACCGTGAACAGACATGAAAAGGTTCAGTATACTGAATGATGATGAAGCGTGGAGATCAAGGAAGGGTGACAGCAACTGTCTGAATGGGGATGAGTACTGTTTTATACAGTAGGTGGTCAAGAAAGACTCTCTGATATGTTACTGAGAGCTTTAGAAAATGAAAACACAAGGCACCCAGTTAAACTGGGATTTCAAAGATGAACAACAAAAGCTTTTTCAATGTGACTAGATGACATGCAATATTGGGGACATTATTACACCACTATTTTATTTGTTGTTTTTGTGAGATTTAAATTTAACTGGGTTTGTATTATATCAAACAATCCAACTTTGGTTAAAAATGCTATTTTTAATGTTTAGTGTCAGTGGCAAGTCTATGATTTGAAGGTGTCAGTTGATTATACACAGAGAGAAGAGAGGAGCTATTCAAGAGTGGTATAAAGCCTCTGGGAAATCCTAGGGTCAAAATCACTATCTAGGTTTACCTTAGATAGTGGAAGGAAGAGAGCAGGCTTGTAAAGTGAGTTGAAGCAATGAGAGAAGAAAAGGAAGCTTCCTGGGTGGTTGGTATCTCTGATGTTTGTCTGTGAACAGAATGCAAAGACAGGTGTGTGGTTAGGAGGTGTGTGGGAGGAAGAGGATAGGCTGGCCTGATCATCCACTACCAGATGAGCATGAAAAAGTGAGTGCAGTTGCTTATCCATACAGCTTTTTATCCTGCAACCTTTACTGGGGGCCTGAAGGTGGAAGGGGGAGGGGAAAATCTATCTTTTCCCTTACTACTTCTATTCCTCCTCTACCTCTTGTGACTTCTGCAGTAACAGACTTCAAAGTACTTATTCCCACCATCTTTGCCTGCAGCTTCTGCAGAGAATTAGGCCCAATAAGCATGCAAGCTATTTTCTTCCGTTGGAAAGGTTGTTGCTTCTATAGAAGCTGCTTTAATGGCCCCTCTTTGGGAAGAAGATTAATTTAAAGATAACATCAAAAGATCCATGTACAAGCATCTAATTTTGACTGCGAGCTCCATCTACATAGCTTGAAGTAAACAGGAGATTTAGCAACTGCCCTGATAATTTGAGTACTATCAACAACCACTATGAATTGGTGAACACATTGAACTTACCTTATTGTTTTTTGGCTTTTGTTTCAATTGTATTTGGGTATCTGGCTTTCCCACACAATTTGGATGTGGCATCCCTTACTTGTTTTAATTGCACACATTGCATTTGAGAAAGAAGCAAATAATTTTGAACAAGTTGAAACATTTTATTAACACCTTGCACTTCGTAATCATATTGTTGCATTCTTAACAAGCATAATAATTGCTTCGCATTATTTCATTAATATGCAGAACATTTTTGTGACATGTGCCTTCATGTTTCATGAACAGGAGACTAAATCCAGAACTTCCCAGAGTAAAAAGAATGGGAGTTTAACCTTCTTTTGTGTGAAGATTAGCTCCCTGAGCCCTTACCATAGTGCTCTTATCTGTATAAAATAAACAATCAGTAAAAGTGCTGGGATTTCATCACATTTTCCTTGTACACGTGAGCACTAGATGCAATGAGATCATTGGGCAATAGTGTGAAGCCACCAATAGGAAAAGTTGTTTTGTTGGGGTAAGGAGGAAGCTCAATGCAAAGAACTCCACTCTAGGTAAGTTTCTAAGTAAGTGGAATAAAGGGAAGAGATTACCTGTAAAAGCAAACAAACAAACAACCCCCCACTTCTATTTAGTAATCTTGAGACCAAAAGGAAAAGAAAATAAGCAGGACAGGGACCCCTGATAATCAAATTTTTGGTATTTGGTCTTGTTAACTTTCTTAGATCCTGTCATCTGTCAGCTTCTTTCTGTTAACCTCTGTCAACCTCTTTATGTATCATAGAACTTTTCTGGCTATTGTTTATAGGCAAGCCAAGCAGAGTAACGCAAATTCTTATGTTTACAAAAGAATGTTTATGTTTACATAGACAAAATGAAATAGGAAATGGTCCCTTAATTAATATTTATTTTACTCATGTATTTATTTATTATTATCTTTAAGTAGTTGTACAAAGAAGTTCCCATTCTACAAAACAGTATATGAGTACAGTGTCTGACAACATTGTCACCCATCTCTCTTAACCCATCCCTTCTTTCACTTTTTTTCTTTAATTGAGGTTAGGTGATCACATAAATTTCACATATTTCACAGTATTGTGGAATAGTGATACTTAGAGTCACAAACACATTTTAACTTTCACAAGGCAAATTGTCATTATCATGGTCTATACAGTTTGTAAATTCTATGAGCCTTGACATTACAAGTTATTGTTTCCACATCAGGTGATGTTTACATTTCTTTCCTTTTGCTTAGTGTGGGCTGTTCCCACTTATTCTGTTCCTCCTCCTGGCTTCCCTCTTTGCATGCATATATCTACCATATATATGGTTTAGAACATGGAGTCATTTAGCAATGATATGACAAAATGAGTGACTGTCTTATTTCTTGAGTCCTGTTTGTCATATCTTCTTGTATTTTGGCTTTAGCATCCACATATCAGTGAGACCATGTGCTGTTTGTCTCTTTGTTCTTGGCTTACTTTGCTCAAAACAATCTGCTCTAGTTCCATCCATTTCCCTGCAAATGTCATTATTTTGTCCTTTCTAATGGCTGCATAATATTCCATTTTATATAGGTACCACAATTTTTGGATCCACTCATCAGTAGTAGGGCATCTGGGTTGTTTCCAAATCTTTTTTGGTGGGGGAGGGGGCGTCAGTCCGTGGGGCTTGAACGCTGTCCCTGCACTCTTCAGCTCCAGGCGAGCACTCTACCGCTTGAGCCATAGCTCAAGAGATAAGAGTCTCACCGACTTTCCTGCCCAGGCTGGCTTTGAACCATGATCCTTAGATTTCAGCCTCCTGAGTAGCTAGGATTACAGGCGTGAGCCACGGGCACCTGGCTTCCAAATCTTGGCTATTGTGAACAGTGCTGTAATAAACATGGAGGTGCATGTGTCTTTGTATACTGGTTCCTGTTGCTCAGGGTACCTTAATTAATATTAATTAGTGCATATGAGGATCTTAGAACATTCAGGACAAGATCCATATATACTCCCTATATGCAGACTTGTAAGATGGAAGAACACAGATGAGAAACTTATTTGAAATTTGTAGATAACATAGTCATGATAGAAAATTCAGTTTCTATCTTCTAAGTTAAAATTAATATTAATATTAATAATATTTCTGCCTCAATGACAAAAGACCTGTTAGAGTTCCATCTTTACTCTGGGGATAATTTAAAACAAAAATAAAACAAATATCATCCCTGATATCCATATAAAACAAAGCCAAAAAGTCTATCTTTACTCACTATATCAGATATGAATACTTCTTTTGACACAGTTGACTTCATAGGTTTTAACTGTTAGTTCTGTTTTATTTACAAAAGTGAGTCACAAAGAAATGGAAGGGCCTGAAAAAAATTATGGTAATCCAAGTTAGACCCAAAGAGACCAAGGTTACATATTTTCTAGAAGCTAGAATTAGTTTATAAAAATACCAATTTGGGTTGTATGCAAATGTATGCAGATATAGTAACTGAAATATGGTAGATTAAGGGGAAAATTCAAACACTGTGATTCCTTAGAAATGCAAAATCATAGTTCAACAAAATAAACAGGAGGAAATGGGTATAAGAAAGGGGTGTGATTGGGTCAAGGGAAGGGGGCAGAGAATGAACAGAAGAAAGGGAGGGGAATGCAGTCAAAATTCAATGCATATCCTACAAAATTAGGAAAAGTGAGGGAAGGAGTATGTTGGGAAGGATGGGTGAGAATGTTGAAAGGGATGACATTGATCAAGATGTACTTAGAAATTGCTTTGTTTAATGTGTACAGCTACTTAAAGATATTAAAATGCATAAAAATAAAGCTTAAAAAGAAAGATACAGGAGTTATTTACTGATATTACTTTATAGAATAAGACTTTGGTTGAATAAATAGAAGTTAAGTGCCACATAAATATGAGTTTTTTTCCTGGAAATCCATGAACTGTTTCATGAACTTCTTTGTCAATAGTTCTGTCTACCATGCAATGAACCTGATTTGCAAATGATGATGGTGATTCTGCATTGTAGGCAGTGTATTACTTCTGCTTAGCTACATCTTCAGTGTTTATATCCAGACCTGAAAGCCTGAAATCAATATAGTTATGTCATAGACATGAGGTTGATAATCAAAATTATGTACAATATTTAAATTATGCCTTATGGTTTGTTAAGCACTTTCTGGTATATTTTATTCTTTGGACCTTATTCCAAAAACCAGAAAAGAAATTGCTGAGCAAATTTTGTAACATCCGTGCAGTCATATATTTTATAATGATTAAAATAGGTTCAAGAATTGGAGGTATAGTTTAGGTGGCAAAGCACCAACCATGAGCAAGAAAACTAATCAAGAGTGTGAAGCCATGAGTTCAAGCTCTGATAGTAACACACACACACACACACACACACACACACACACACCAAAATAGGATCAAAATGAAGAGAAATTGTCCTAAGAAAAAGAAGATTTTATAGAATATGAGCAGGATGATTTCATTTTTAGTTAAGAAATTATGAGAGTGGATTTTGCACATATTTACATATGCATACATGTGTGTGTGTGTGTGTGTGTGTGTGTAATTCTAAATTTTGGTATGGACTCATATGCATCAACCTCTGGGAAGCTATTGAATGACCAGAGAATGGCATTGTCATTTTTTCCCTATATGCTTAAAAAAAACAAAGTGTGATTATCGATGATTAACTATTTTATGTTAATCCATAAACTGAAGCTGAGTTTTAAACGAATGGATGATTTTCAAAAATATTCTCTTTATTTTGAAGCTGGTAAAGCAAGTCTCAGAAATCTTAATGAGTCAAGCAGCTTAATCTTAGGATCCAGCATCTTGATTGACCACCGTACCCTTAAGAGAGATTTCTGGTTAAGCATAATCACGAGCTTCAACCACACTTTGGCTTTCTATTACCTCAAGACTTCTTGATCTGCAGCAGTGATGTTTTAGCATAGCTAGCACATAAAATATAAAAGTCATTAAGTGCTTACATTCTGCTCTTTCTGGGATGAAGGCAGCCTAGTTGAATGAGATCCCAGATATGGAAATGCAAAAGTTTGTGTTCCTACCCTGGCCATACTTGAGTGAAGCCTCTGAACACTGTATCTCAGTTTCCTCACCTGTGAAAATATTGTGCTGACCTACTTTTCCAGGATAGCTGGGTGGGCTGCTTCATGATTTAAAACTGCTTTGAAAATATAAAACTCCATTGAAATTGTTTGTTAAGAATTCCTCCTGGCTTACTCCTTCCTTCCTTCCTTCTTCTGCCCTTCACTGGAATAGACCCTTTATAGAATGATATTTTTCTATGTATCATCTAAAAGTCTACAAAAATGAAGCCATTTCTTTCATGTTGGAAATATGCTGTCTGTTTTCTTGGTTCAAATAAGAATCAACAAAGCATTATTTCTTCAAAAGCTGAATGTAAAATATGTGTGTGCTCCAACTATGTTTATTGCAGTATTATTCACCATAGCTAAGATATGGAACCAACCCAGATGCCTCTAAGTAGATGAATGGATCAAGAAAATGTGGTATAGATATAAACAATGGAATTCTATGCCTCCATCAGAAAGAATGATACCACCCCATTTGTTAGGAAATGGAAAGACTTGGAAAAAACCATACTAAGTGAAGTAAGTCAGGCCCAAAGAAATATAGGTCCCATGGTTTCCCTTATTTGCAATAACTAGTATACATCTAGGATAATCTTACCAGATAAGCAGAAAAGCTCAAAAGTTATGTACATATGACCATATATATGTATATATGACCATTTATAAAATGAACACCAAGATAATGGACACAATAGGTTTTTTTTGTTGTTTATAATGTACTATGTGATTGTTTTCTTTGTTTCTTTTTATATTCTTCCTCCTATGGTTTATCCCTGTTGTCACTGTATTTGATTTTGGTACCTTGCATCTTGTATATACATTTATCTAATTTGGGGAGGGAAAGGGTAATAACAAAATGCTGAAACAAGGTCACAGGATGACCCATTGCAACAATGAGACTCACAGACACCAAGTCGGAAATGAACCTTACAACTTTGGAGGTGGGGGGGGGGGAGTGAGGGAAGTAAGGGACAGAAGGGATAGTGGGAGAAAATCAAAGGAGGGGGTAACAATGCCCGACAAAAAATGTACTCATTACCTTACTGATGTAACTGTAAACTCTCTGTACAACATCTTTACAAGAAAATAAAAATTTTAAAGAAATATGTGTGCTCACAATGTGTGTGTGTGTGTGTGTGTGTGTGTGTGTGTGTGTTGAAAAGTGTTAGAAACCCATAGAGCCTGGAGGCAGTTTGGAATGCTGGACCCTTCCCGGCACTGTGAGGTTTAACATTCTTTGGCTAGTAAGAATTAATGGCATAGCTTAAAGGAGGGGATGTAGAAACTAGCCATTTCCACTTCTTCTATCTCTTCATGTTCCTTTCTCTGTCCCACCAGCATTCCCTCCACCAGTAATACAGCATTGAAATACAAGGAAAATGATATCCATAAAGCAAAGCTGAAAGTTCTCATGAGTTATTTTTCACCAACTGAAACTGGATGAAATTAAGTGCTCCCATCCAGAACAGTGTTCTTCCTTATTTCACTGTACCTCAAATCCTAGCCAGGTCCAAGAAATAAATAGAAGGGACATGGGTTGTCTCATTATAGCCCACACTTGGAGAAGTCTTCAACACACACATGGAAGGGAAGCAGGGATACATAGCCTTCTAAGTTATAGCTTGTGATTCTCTGCAACTATTCTTTTTTTAATAAAAATTTTCTCAGTGTTGATCTTGAGTTTTTGGTTAGTAAAAATGTCTTTCTGCATATATATTACACTTGCCTTGGGTCATAAACATCTTGTCACTCTTCCAATGCCTACAACTCTTCTAATACCTACAACAGCGCTCAGCACAGCGGGCCATTCAGAATGTCTAAGAAAAATAGTTTGAGATGCTGTTCAGTGTGGCCCTGTGATGATTTCTCCAGACTCCTGCCAGCTCACTCCTGCAATGCGCATGCTTGCTATTGAGAGAGCTTCTTTTGGCTAATATGGAAATCACTTTGATACTCCCCAGCATACTCAGGGAGATCTAGTAGAACTTATTCTATATCTCTTCCCCTCTGACATATCCCCAGATTCTTCCCAGTTGTGGTTTCTTAAATTTTTTGAGGTACAAAGGAATCTTCATGGAAACCAAGCCCAGTTACCTGCTAGGTTTCCTCCTCATGAGATGGTGCCAATGTCTACTGACCCTGACAGTCCCTGCTGAAGCAGCCTTTTCCTCTTTGAACATCTGTGTCTGAGACACCAAGCTCCACCACACATGGAGTAGAAAGGTCTGCCTAACATGGCCATTGAGAATAAGCCAATCCTGGATAACTCTCATGTGTCTCTCCTATCTTGGAAGCCATCTCTGTCTTCTCTCACCCTATTTACACAGTCTTACTGCCTTCCAGCAAACAGCTGCTTGGCTGCTTCATGTGTCATATGCCTAATGGGACACAGATGATGTGTTATGACTCTCAGAAGATCAGAGCAGACCTTCTCCCTTACCAGTGGGTTCCATGCCCTTTGCTGTACTCATCCAGGAAATGCTGAGTGCTGCCCAGGTAGGTAGGGCACCGTGTGTTACAGTACCCTCAAGGCATGGGCAAGAGTGACTCTGATCTGATGCCTGATAATAATAGCACCAATGTCCCAACATTTTATTCTACCACATCTGCTGCTTTAGGAGCTCATAAATGAGAGGATAAGACAAGCAGAGTTTTCTCTACTGGAAGATTTATTTTTAGCTTTACTAGTAAGAATAGCTAAAAGTAATCTAGATGTTTCTGTGTGTGGTGTACATCCTGATATGGTATCGTCATGTTCTTCATCATGGGAAAGGCTCCTCAGGATCGCTCCTGGGACGGAATAGACAGGCTATGGAAGGTTTTATTTCTTTGTTTTAAAGTTAGTCATGGAACTATAGCTTATGGAGAATAAGGCAATTAATCACATCATCAACTCTACTCCTTAGTGAACGTAGCCAAAACAATTAGCAGCATAGTGTGTTCTCTAGGCTCACGTGGTATACATTTTGATTTAGGATGGTTTGTGGGAGACCACAATATTCATATTCAACACACTTTACACGAACTATTCTATTATCTTTGATTCTAGGGAAACCTGTGGAAAATTAGCTAGGGCTGGAGTTACCTAGAGCAGGAAGCTAAAGTGCTTCTGTTGTCAGTATTCAAACTAGCCTCGAAAGCTGGTCACTATCTGAGTTCTGTCTGTTTCTTGACAGCAAAACAGTTAAATTGTTTTTAAATGTTTCCCACTTCCCCTATTGGGGCATATTTGCATAGATTGGATCTCCAACTATTAAGCGCAAATGCCAACTATTTGCCTCTGAAACATACCCACAGCACATAAAACCTAAAAGAATCATATAGGATCTTTTCTTTCCACTTCTGCTTCCTCCCTCTTTCTCTCCCTCGCTTCTTCTCTCCCTCCCTCCCTCCCTCCCTCCCTCCCTTCCTTCCTTCCTTCCTTTCCTTCCTCTCTTTTTCCTTTCCCTTTTCTTTTTCTTTCTTGATGGCTTTCCCTACCTGTTGGGATGTTTCTTCCTCTCATCTTGGGTTGACAGTATCCAAAGTCACAGCTAATATTTATAGAAGATTTATTATATGCCAGACATCATCCCTGTATTAGTGACTTTACTTATATTTTTTTCATTTGATCCTCCAAGGAACCCTATTAAGGTAAGTGAACAAATATGGTCCTCTGTGTTTGTAAGCTGAATAGGCCAATTTATTCAACTAACTTTAGCAGAAACACACAATCTACTGAAAGAAAGTAGGATAGCTGTAGAACAAAAGGTACTGAACAAGTAGGCCCCAATAACAGCTATCTGGTGGCTCAGATTTTTCAGATTAGTGAAGGAGAGTCCCTTCCTGGTGGTGTCTTCAGAAAGAATCAGCTCCAACCATTTTCTATACTTGGGTTACTTCACTCAAAATTTCTAGAACATATTTGTTGGTCCAGGAATGGATAGGCCACTTTGAATGACATCAAGACACTGCCTGAAGCATTATTTACCATAGCTAAGATATGGAATCAACCCAGATGCCCCTCAGTAGATGAATGGATTAAGAAACTGTGGTATACATACACAATGGAATTCTATGCTTCCATCAGAAAGAATGACCTTGCCCCATTCGTAAGAAAATAGAAAGACTTGGAAAAAAACATATTAAGTGAAGTAAGCCAGACCCAAAGAAATAGAGACTCCATGGTTTCCCTCATTTGTAATAATTAATATATGCCCGGCATAGTGTTAGCAGAGGATCACAGTAGCTTAATAGCTAGGTGCATATGACCATATAAAATGATGCTAATCAAAATGAATTCCAAGATGTGGAAAGAAGATGTGTTGTTGACCTTGTTGACATCAATGTACTAAAGTTCTTTCTTTTTCTTTTATTCTTCCCTCTGGTTTATCCCCAGTGGTCACTGTTTTTGATCCTGATACCCTGTATCTTGTATATACATTTATCTGATTTGGAGAAGAGAAGAGGAATAACAAAATGGTGAAACAAGGACAAAAGGTGATTGACCCAATGCAACAATAATGCTCAAAGACACTATGTTGGAAATGAACTTTACAACTTTGGGAGTGGTGGGGAGAGGGGAGGGATAATGGGAGAAAAACAAATGTTGGACAAGAAATGTACTCATTACCTTACATATGTAACTGTAACCCCTCTGTACAGCATCTTCACAACAAAATAAAATTATGTAGATACAGATATAGGTATGTAGATACGACATTGCACGACTGGGGAAAATCAAAGTGGTTTTTACTAGAGAAGCGGTAAAATATGCTGAATGGACAGAAACAACAGCTGTTTACTTTTTAAATTTAACTTTATTGTCAAGATGATGTACAGAGGGATTACAGTTACATATATAAGATAGTAAATTCATTTCTTGTCATTGTACAGTTGTTCATTAACACAGAATTGCTATTGCTATTGTACAGATCAGAACTGCTGCTCAGAAAAGCCTAGCCACTCTCCCAAAATTACACAGAATATAATTAATAGGGCTGCAGTTTCAATCTGATATCTCTAGCTGTAAGACCTCCCGGCTGCTCCTTGCCTGAACTGTGTATGACTATTGCCTTTGGAATCAAGCCATACTTGATAGGCTTGAACTTTTCTTCTAGTCCCAGAGGTATGTCTGTCTACTTGTTTCTCATCCCAGTTCCCAAGAGATGGCTCCACAAACAGGTTTCTGTCTCCCCACAGGAGCCCTTCTTGCTGTGAGGAAACAGCCATGATCTGATGCGCTTGTGGGAGACAAGACAATATTAAACCACAGCCTGTCTTTCCAGTGTCTACTGGATGACCTTATTTTGCCCTTGGGAGCAATACACAATATGCCCTTCTCCATAAGCCAAAGAGAAGAGTTATTCATATATTTGAGAAGAGTTATCTTTCCCACCCAGGTCTTCTCTTCACAAAGCCAAAATATTCCTGTTCCTTTAACAATTCCTCATACTGCCATCCCACATGACCGCATGGGGATAATTTCCATATGTTGACTAATTCTCCAAGACTTACATCAGATGAGAATCTGGCCCTGTATGAAAAGAAAGCATTTCCCCTGCTTTCTCTTTCTGATTCATTAGATTTCACATAAACCTTTCTGATGACTACCTGCTGTTTTCAAATTCAGCTGCAACCCAATATGACTCAATAGGCAAAATTCTCATTCTTCAATCTTCGTTTATCATTTCCCACCAAGCCAGGGCTCCAACAGCACCTTTCTAGCCAACAGGTGATGCGTACATGAAAAGCACATTTTGATTCTTTGCCATTTCTTCATTTATAAAAAGTCCTATGACTTTTGAAAATCCAGGTTTTTGTTCAGTGTAAATAATTTTAAGTTTGAACAGCTGTAGTCATATCCTCCAAAGAAAATAACAGGAAAGGTGGTTGAGTGACAGTGTTGTGGGCCATACCTTCCCCCTACATTTCTTTGTTCTCGCCATTAAAAAAAAAAAAGGAGGAGAGATTTAAAAATTATTTTGGGATTTTGAGCATTTGTGGGGGAATTTTCTCACAAAATTGTACTATGAGTGAAATAAAAGTGTCTGGTTATATAAACAGCTTTAAATCCTCAAAGTTCGAGTTGAAAGAAAAGGAGGAAAGGAATTATAAATGCAGAATGATTAATTTGGCATTTTTCTGTTCAAAGTCTTAAAGCTAGGCAACTGTAAATGCTGTGGATGGTTCATTATTGAACTGATTGAATACTGAAAGTTGGACTGAACTAGACTCAGCAGGTGGCTCAAACACAGACAATTACCCCCATCCTAACATGTTCAAGGTCTGCCATTTACAATGTAAGTGGCATAGAACACAGATAGCAGAGGTCACTGTCCGAATCTCTGCCATCACTCAGTGAGGTATCTTTGAACAAATGGCTAGGTATGTTTGAAGGCCCCTTCAGTGGCCTTCTCTCTAGGGAGACAGTCTTTAAGGATGAGTCTAATAGGAGAGAGGCAAGATGAAGGAACACTTTCTATCCTTGTATTGAATTGTTCCACTCAGGATAAAGGGACTGAGAGGCTGAATTTAAGATGTTCAGGGTAAGAATGAATACCTAATGAAACTTCTAGCTTCTGTGGTATGGGGTCAGAATCCCAGTACTGGAAGGCTCATTAGATGTCATGTAGTATAAAGTTTCCTGATGTATAAATGCCTCTCTAAGACCAGTTCATGGCCACTTGAACAAAAGGAGTAGAGTTCCTGCTCCTTTCTAGAGCATCTCTTTCTGTTCTTGGCTGTTTCTAGCTATTAGATTCCTTCTATAATGGACTGAAATTTACCACCTGTTGGCCCTGGGTATTCCCTCCTTAGCCACGAAGAATAATACATACAGTGTCACCACACTTTCTTTCAACTACTTTTTATATTATATAATTTTCAAACTCTTCTGTGGCCAACTATTTTTTAATGTACTGGTCCTGGGGGCTTGAATTCAGCCTGTACACTATCTCTGAGCTTTTGTGCTCAAGGATAGCACTCTACCCCTTAATCCACAGCTGTGTGTGTGTGCGTGTGTGTGTGTGTGTGTGTGTGTGTGTGTGTGTGTGTGTGAGAATTACTGGTATGAGCCACCAGTGCCAGGCTAGAGGCCAGCTTTTTAATGTACATCTCATTTGTTTTGAAATCCTTTGTGCATAATTTGAATCTAGCTTTTTCAACAGAGGAATATCCTAGATCTGTAGAATTATAAATGGTGAAGGCAAGAATTATATTGTCTTGTTTCTCCAGTAACTAGCAGTGCCTGACATGTTGTCAATATTCAGTAAATATTAGTTCAGTGAATGAATCTTCCCTTCTTCTGGTTGCTTGAAGTAGGAATCCAGATTGTTGAATATTCATTCTTCTAATAATAAAAAACCAGGCCCTTTGTGTTTTAATTTGTAAAAAGGGACAACGTTCTCTCTCTCTCTCTCTCTCTCTCTCTCTCTCTCTCTCTCTCTGGAAGAGCCAGGTTAGATTGGTACATTATGCTTTAAAGTTATATGTTAAACAATGTGGAAACATCATTACTAGAGAACAATTTAGACATAGGGAAACTTGGGTTCAACATGTGTTGTACTGATGTTTTCCCATGCCTTCGTGATTCATAAAACTTTCTGAGATCTTTTTATTGATAGAGAAAAATTCGTAAGTCAGCATGAAATAGACTGTGGATTTTTTCTTCAACTTAGAATGTTAACTAATCACCTGAAATCTACATAAATCTGCCCATCATCTGGTTTCACAGATGAGTGGGAAAACACACTAATTACTTTGGTGTGTACCTCTCTATCTGACTTTAGATGGGGGAGGTTTTGAGAAACTCCAGAGGAACAAAACACAGCTCTTGAATTATTTATGTTCATTTGAAAAGCACAAACCACAAAAGCCGTGTGTTTTCACCTTACTGTTTCCAGCTTCCATGAATGAGCTTTGACTGGTCCTTCACCAATGGGTGGATCCAGGTCATTTCTCCAAGGATCCAAATGTAAGGTATAACTTAACTGTAAGGGGCTGCTGATTGGCAGTTACATCCTTTTGAGGACAAGAAAATAATGTACCAAAGGAATTTATTATTCCCTCCAGTTTTACCACTTTCACGTTTAGTGAAATCAAAGTAGTGTGAACGTACTTCGTCAGTGGGAGTATTCTGCTCTGAGCTGTGTGTATGCATATGTGTGTGTGTGTGTGTATGTGTAGGCATATGAACTTTGTTTTATTTTATGTTCTCACAGCCAGGAGACTAAAGGGGTCCTTGCCAATTAATCCTCTAGTTTCTGGCAAGAAATTACAAGCTGAAGGAAATCAGCTTTAAAAGCTTTTTTGGCCCCTCATGTTATTATTAAGCTAAATCTAAGAAGGATATGGTGGGAGGGTGGTATACTTTCCAAGAAAACCAGCCTGAAACTATTTAGAGTCATGGCATCTACAATTTTTACTTGAAAAATTGTTCTCAATACCTTCCTTTCTTCCTGAGATTTGAAGTAATCCTTAAAGCCAATATAATTACAGTATTTATTTCCAGTCAACATCTACTTAGTTAGCCTTCTCCAATCTCAAACTTGTTTATCCTTCCCACTAGAAACCACCTCATTTAAAATTAAAAAGAGGAAATTACTGTAAAACAAAAGGAAAAGCAAGTTCTTAGAATCATATGTGGTTTTAACTCTAAATCCAAACAGTTTGTTATGGAAGAAAATAAATTGATGGTGAACAGAACAATCAGTCCTTTTCTTGGCTGACCCCCCCCCAATGTCCTTCTATAGCAATATCTATTGAGGGGCAGGATTCAGTCTGTGAAGGAATGATTATAATTCACAGAGAAGATTAAATGTTCACTAAGAAGCTTTTCATGTTTTTTTCTAAGCTTGCTGGACAAAAACCTCACTAGCCTGGACTTCTGTAATTCCTGCACAGGATTTCACTCAGAATTTGGGCTGATTTCCTTGCTGTTTCTCCATTGCCTAGTGCTGTCAGTTGAAATTCTCCACAGCTAATAACTTAGGGTCTGATTCACTTTAGTGACTGAGGATAAGGGTCTTCATATCCTGAAAGCCAAGGCTTCTATAAAAAAGATCAGATGGTACAACCACAACAGGTTAAATAAAGACCCAGGAGGAGAGGAAAAGTGTTTCTGGGGGAAACTCCTTGGTTTTACCGAAGACTTGTTGATATTAGTTTCCTTTCCTGCTTCTATTCAAATAAAGAGATTGGTATAAGGTGCTTATATTTAGTTTCTTGATTATGAATGATTATTGAAAAACATACAGCATACAGACTTTAATCTCACATGCTCCATCTATAGTAGCAACTCATTACAATTTAGGGACTCAGAGGACAAGTACAGACCAAAATATTCCACTATTATTTATTTGCTTATAGGTTTGTCTTCCTTACCTGGAAACTTAATCAAAGGCAAGAACTATGCCCTTTTCATCTTTTTATCCCCATAACCTCATTTGGGACCAGGTACATGGCCAATAAATATTTGTCAAATTAATCTATGAGGGTAAATTGAAAGTACACCATTAGTGTTAATTGTTTCTGCTGGCAAGACCTTCTGTGGGCAAGTAAGTGGGCCCACTTGGTCTTTGTACCCACAGTGTCTTTTAAGGCCCAACATTACACCCTTTTTCATTCACTTCGCCAAGTCCAGAGCCTAAGCAGCCCTCAGTTTGATTTCCATATTTGGATCATGCTGAGTGCAGACCCCAATTCTACAATCCATTTCTTTTGGAGGCCGTTGGCATCTCTGGAGTTAGGAAGTAACATCTGCTTCAGTGAGCTGATTACCAATGAGAAGAAAGAGGTAAAGGCCAGCATTAGGTGGGGTCTGGCTTAGCTTCAAAGCAGGCATATGGCTGCTAGCTTAATGAGAGAGTTTAAATATTCAGGAAAGACACATCCGAAGGGCAAATTAGCTGGTTCAAGACTGAACACATAAATGTGATGTGGCTGTCAGATTGCCCTAAGTTGATGGCACACTGTCTTGTAAAAGCTTCATATCTGTGCTGCTCTCTTGCTCCCTTTGTGCCACTTTAGTTGGTGCTGATTGCCTCAAGCCAGGATTACTAGAGTGGCTTCTCATATGAACAACTTTTGCTAGTTGTCTTTTTGCTCCAAACCTGTGCCACAAACTAGAATGTTAATTCCCCGCCCCCAACATTATTTGCACTTCTCCAAGCTTGCGTTTGGTCAAAGGTACATCTGATCACTTGATCTTCGAGATTTCCTCTCTGTTTTTGGCATTTAACTACTTCCATGAGCATCTGATCTTATGTCACATTTTCATGCTACCTGGCGATAGAGTTCCAATCCAACTCTGCATCCTACTCTGCATCCTACTCGCCTGGTCCACCTACTCATCATCTCCATCCTTTCAGTCATGTTTCTCTTATTTACCTTTAAGGCCTTACTTCTATTGCTTTACTTACCCAAATTTCACTCTCCTGCTTAGGTTTAATTCAAGCCACATCTATTCCATGAAGCATTTTATCATCATTTCAAGCCCCCCTCCCCTCCCCCGCCTAACTTCTCTGAACAATTGTGGAACTATAGCTGAGAGGGAACTAATGACTATCTATGTTTTAGATATTTTTGATTAAAATAGTTCAGTAATTATTCATCAGGACAAAAGCATATTTTTAAACGCATAATGAATGTTAGCTCACTGGCTGTCCAATGTGGAGAACTCCTGTGATAAAGAGAGCAAAGATCAATCTAATGAAATGAGTGTGCAGGATTGGTTGTTCTATCCACTTCATGCCCTTTACCCTTTCCCATCATTGTCTCCACAAATAAACTGTCATAACAATTTATTCAAGTTATGAGAGGATTCAGGTAAAAAGAGTTGGTCAAATTCTTTGAGTCTTAATTTTCCCATTTCACTAGAACATTCCCTATTTGTAATAGGACCGTTATGAAGATTAAATGAGGTAACAGTTTATGTGAATTATAGGCTAAGGACTATTAAAAATGTAAGGTGCCATTAACAGCCTTGGGTTCCCATTAGGGGTGCTGGTAAATGTAATGAATTTTGTAAGTTATTTGGCATTCTGCCTGAAAAAAAAAGATTTATGTTCAGTGAATTTTACTTTCCTTTTATTCTTCTAACACCTTCTTACTGTAAGAAATCTGAATTGGAGCAGCCCAACAAAGTCACATATACTTGTTAGACTGGCAAGGTATAGAAAAAACAAGCCAAGTGTGCCTATCAGAAGGGTAGCAATGAGAGCTTAAAGGCCCAACTTCAAAACTTTCCTGTTCATGTTCACAGATGTTCTTCTACTAGGAATCCTAGGTATAGATTGTATCAGTGGAGACCAATGTGAATGTTTGAATGCAAGGTTGACATGAAGAAATTTCAGTTACAGGGCTGGGAAGGTGGCTCAGTGGTAGAGCGCTTGCCTTGCATGCATGAGGCCCTGGGTTCGATTCCTCAGCACCACATAAGCAAAAAGAAAAAAGCT
>NW_012267306.1:2366073-2382150 GCF_000151885.1 Dipodomys ordii
CCAACCCAGATGCCCCTCAGTAGACGAATGGATCAAGAAAATGTGGTATATATACACAATGGAATTCTATGTCTCCATCAGAAAGAATGCATTGCCCCATTTATTAGGAAATGGAAAGACTTGGAAAAAATTATATTAAGTGAAGTAAGCCAGGCCCAAAGAAACATAGGTCCCATCGTTTCCCTTATTTGCAATAACTATATGTCTGAGACAAGCAGAAATGGTCAGATAAGTTGATGTTAGGCAAAGTGAACCCCAAAATAAGGATTCAAATGTTTTTTCTTTCTTGTGATTGTTTCTAACATATTTATAAGATGATTTCTTTGTTGTCTTCTATGTCCCTCCCTCAAGGTATAACCCCCATTTTCATTGTATTTGATGTTGGTATAATTTGTGGAGGGGAAGAGAAAAAACAAATTGTTTAAATAGGGATACAGGTGGACCCATTGCAACAATAAGATGTACAAGGCGTTATGTTGAAAAACAAACTTTACAACTTTGGCGGCGGGGGTCGGGGGGTGGGGGGGAGATGGGAGGGCAGGGATGGTAAAGGGAAACAAAGGAGGCAACAATGCTTGATAAGAAATATATTCATTACCTTCACCATGTAAATGTAACCCCTCTGTATGGTATTTTCATGATTAAAAGACAGAAAACAAAAAACAAAAAGAACTGATGGCATTGAATACATGGATATCAACCCAGTTACCATCATGGCCCATTTTCTTGAACAGAGATTCCTCTCCTACTTTTGTGATTTTTTTTTCCTCCTCAAGAATAAATTTTAAACCTAGGTAAACACAAGTTAGCTTCAAGCTCCTGATTTTCAAGCATTTCATTTTCAGAGCTAGATGAGACCTTACAAAGTAGCGTGCCTAGAAGCTTCCAGCCTGGCTCTCTACCCAAGCCAGCCTTTTTATATTATTCATGCACAAGACTGCCATGTACCATTTCCTTTGAGAAAAGTGTTTCACAGCCACCAGATAACTTGAAAATCATAATTAATCCAAGCCTTATAGAGGAAGGAAATAGAAGGACATCACAACATCTGGGCTCCAGGTCAGTCACTGAAGAAACACATAACAAATTCCCTTTTCAATGCACTGAATATCCAATATTCCTTTCAATGCTACTGTCCCTGCTGTGTCATTATTATTCTGTGTTTCATCCTGGCACAGTATTAGCATCAGAGCTGGTTATAGATTGATCAGTATTCAGATGGAGAAGAAATCAATCATTTACAAAAGGAATGCTAACGTCCAGATGGATAGGAGTGGAGCCACTGTGATAGAAGAGCCGGGGCTGTCTTTTGTGTTTTCTGCCTTGTTTAATAATTTGTGTGCCATACCATTTTACTCAAATAGCTAGGATTCCAACATCAGCACACATTAGAGAGTCAGGCTGTCATGGGCTTGGTTTGTGGCTGGAACACTTGTTGTTGTTTTTAATCAAACAAAATAATTACAGGCCATGCATCTTCATGGGGATGATAGTAAATTGCAAGAGAATGTAGCAATCTAAAAAGCGATCCAAATGGTCAAAGTGAAAAGATAAGCAAAATAGATAATCACAAACTCATACTCCCTGAAGAAACTGGGATAATTGCTAATAACAAATCATTAAATTTCTTGGGAGTGAGAATTTCTGATAGAAAGAGCTTTGGCTAAATTCGGGTGAGCTCTTCTGGTAGATGCAGCATGTTGTGAACTCATATGAGCTTTCTCCCACCTCCTCCCACTGTACCAGGGCTTCTGAAATGCTAAAGGGCAAATAATTCAGCAAAATACAGATTCTCACCCAGTAGGTTAGGTGACATTGCTGGTCTGTCTATACTTTGAGGAGCAAAACAGTACTGCTCTGCTCTCATACTTTCAAGTTCCCTATATCCATACCATAGAGAATTTCTTTTACAGACAGGACTCCCTGAAATTCTAGAGAATATTAGGCATTACTGAGGGGATAGGTAGGATCCATAAATAGACTCATAAAAATATGACTAGGACATTATACACAGATTCTGCTAGCAGAGTTTTATTTTTATGAGTTCGACCTGTGAGAAGGAAGAGCACCAGTGCTTAAAAAGAGTTAAAAAAATCTAGAAATAATGGCTCTAGAGTTTTCTACTTCCTCTTCCTCAAGGAAAGCTAATACTTGATGCTAAGAACACATAATGTGCCTGCCCTAGGCAAAGGGGTCATTCAAAGTGATGCATTTGAGAAACAGGAAAGAAGACATGATGGGATTTTTGAACTGTCTTACTTCCACTCCAGCTGGAGTTATTTCACATGAACCGTGCTTCCTTTCTGTTCTGCTTCTAGTCTCAGGGGTCTCTTGCTCTGGTGTGAGCTAAAAAATGAGAAATGATTCAGAACTTGCTAATGGGCTCCACAGAAATCATGGGAATAAAAGGTCAGCACATATATCAATTGTATTTCTGCTTATGTACAAGCAATGAAAAATGGGATATTAAAATTAAGAAATGTACCTGTTTACAATAGCTTCAAAATGGGAGTACTTGGCTATAAATATAACAACCGCAACAAGTATGCAGTTAATATGCTGTAGTTGTTCAAATACAACTCTAAAATGCTAATGAGATAAAGAAAATCTAAATAAATAAAAAGTTATAATGTATTCATGGAAAAATGCTTTCAAAATAAGTCATAGTTTCAAGCAATACCAGTTGAAATCCCGTCAAAATTTTCTATAGGGACAAACAAGCTGATTCTAGAATTTATGTAGGAGGGAATAGGAATTAGAAGAGCTAAGATAATTTTGAAAAATAAAGTTGAAACGCCTATGAAATTCTTGTTTTATTTTATTCATTGGCAGTGCTAGGGTTCAAACCCAGAGATTTGCATGCTTTAAGTCACAACTTCAACCCTCTTCTGTTTTTGCTTTTGTTTTTGAGACCAGGTCTTACTACTATCTTTGCTCCAGTTGACCTCAAATTCAAAATGGTCCTTCAAGTCCTTAGTAGTTGAGATCATAGTTAAGAGAGCTTAAAACTTGTATTTTGAGTAGAAATCGTAGGACTTCCTGAAAAATTAGAGTTATTAGGAGTTTAGAATAAATGAAGCAATAAATATACAAAGCAGGGGGAAAATAGAGTCCAGAAATAAACTTACACAGTGTGGCCATTGGATCTCTGACAAAGGCAATTAACAAAATCAGTTTAATGGAGAAAGAATAGTCTTCCACCGTTTCTGTCCACTCTCCCTCTTCCCACTGATATCCCCCTGCAACAGAGCCTGTTTTTCATTCCTATCATTCATTTTTCAGTGTATAGCATGTTTAGTGTAGATTCATTACACCAAAGGGTTTCACATAGTATTTCTCACATGCATGTAACAATCCAAAGTTCACATTTAACAATTTTAATAGCCTCAAATATTAAATACTTCGATATACTTCCTAAAACATGAAGTGTGGCAGAAAGAAGTGTTAAAAGCCCCTAGTAAGTGGAACTATTCTGTGTTCATGACTTTTAAGAATCAATATTATAAAAATGTTAATTTTACCCAAATTTATGTGTAGAGTCAATGCAACAAAAACTGAAATCCCAGCAGGCTCTTTTGCACTACTTGAGAAGCTGATTATAAATTTATATGGAAATTCAAAAGGCATAGAATGGCAAAAACATCTTTTCAAAAGGACAATGTTGAGCCCTTACACTATCTGTTAGAGAATTTTTAGAGCATAAAGGCAGACCAAGGGAGGTAATGACCCTCATTGTATCTTGGAATGGTGAGGATAAGCTTAAATAAGCTTTTCAGCTTACATACTGTTTTAAGACACACACAACAGTTCTCACAAGGTAAAGGACTTACCTAGCATTCATGAGATATTGATTCAACCCCCAATAACACACACACACACACACACACACACACACACACAAATATAACTGTGAGTTATATATTGAAACATCAGACCATTTTGAGAAAATGCCAAAGTCACTGGGTGTGGTTAGTCTGGAGAAGATGGCCTATAATGCAAAGGAGAATAGGAGAAATGTATGACTTACTTGTGGTTTCAGAAGGAAGAGCCTGCATGCATGGGCAGAAACAGTTTTCCCAGGAAACCTTTCTAAGATAGAATGGGCTGTTAAGAGAGGTAGAGAGTTCAGAGGAGTAAGTAGCTGCTGGAAGCCACCTGTCATTTAGATTAGTGTTTCTCAGAGTCTGTGGTCTTCCTGCAACATAATCTTGGGTTCAGAATTTAATCCTAATCTAGACAATACATTTTTTTAACAGTACTGGAGTTTGATTTGAACTCAAGATCTCATACTTGTTCTGCTTAGTTGCTCTGCTGGTGCTCTAACACTTGAACCTCATTCCTTCTTTCCGCTGGCTATTTTTGGAGATAGATTCTGAAGGATTTTTCCGCTTAGGCTAGCCTTGAACTGCAGTCTGCCAGATCTCAGTCTCCTGAATAGCTAGGATTACAGTAATGAGCATCTGGCCCTAGGTTATAAATTTTAAAGTCTGGGAATTGGACCCAGAAAATTGAATTCATTATAGTTAAGGCATATGTTCATAAAAATGAGAAATTATTGAGATAACTGACAAGGATTGAATGTATAGAATCTCTAATTCTCATTTTGCTGCGTGAATATGAGAGACTTGCTTTTCTTTACAATTATTTTGTTTTTCCAAAGAACTCTATAGCTAATTAACCATGGGAGCACAAATTGTTGGGAATATTTAATAGTAAGATGACTCAATGTGTTATCATGTGTATTACCGTGGTAGAGTGTCAAGATTGTATACTAATTACTAGCTCCACTTTACTACCAGAATTTCAGTAATTAATTTTTGAACCAATTGTAGTCTACCACTCACAAACACACACAAAAAAAAACCAAAACAAGCAAACAGCTGGGCCCCAGTGACTCATGCCTATAATCCCAGAGGCTGAGATCTGAGGACAGTTGCTCGAAGCCATCCTGGCCAGGAATGTCTGTGAGACTCTTAACTCCAATTAACCACCAAAAAAAATGCTGAAAGTGGAGCTGTGGCCCAAGTGGTAGAATGCTAGCCTTGAGCACAAAAGTTCCATCCAGTTTCCCCAATCTTCTCCATGTCCACCTCCGAATGCAAAATAGATTTATTTTACCTCTAAAAGTCTCCAAAGACTTAACAGTTCCAGCATTGTTCAGATATTCAAGATGAAAGTCTCCTCTAAGACTTAATGTAAACTTTTAGCTGTGAGCCTCCATAAAATCAAAAGAAAAATTACATACTTCTAATATACAATGGTCAAGAGTAAAAAAAAAATTATTCCAAATGAAGGAATGGGGTTATGGAAAAGGATGAAACCAAGCAGAGCAAATACTAATTTCTGTAGACCTTTATCTGGCACATGGTATCTTGATGTGAGTTCTAAGTGGCTTAGATCGAGCCATTGTTATGGCATTTCTAGTTGCTGCCTACAAGAGAACTGCTTTGGGCTGCCTTCAATCAATACCCATAGCTTTCCTCCATTGACAATTCACATCCTGGAATTTCTAAGTCTTTGGGAATTCCTATGCAGGTTAGAATTTATTCTCTGGCTTCATTCATTGCTCTTTGGGGAGCTAGCTGAGATCAGGAATCCTGATCATGTATTTCCTAGCCTTCCAGACTTTTCTTTGAAATCTGGCTGGATGCCTCCATATAGTAATTCTGTAACTCTCCCATTCTACATGCCGGTATCACCAATGTCACTTGAGTAATCCCAGGGTTACCACCTCAAGCTATAGTCTGATCCCCTTGGACCATGGCTAGAATGGCCTCTGAGAGCCTACTGGCCCAAAACAGGGGAATCAGCTTCTTAGACAGCCTCTCTGAGCTAGGTAGGGGTCTCCCTACCTAAAGTCTTCCCAAAGTAAAGTCTTTCAAATGAATTAATACCTTTATTTCCTAAAATTGGTATGGTAGGTTTGGTTAATTCCTGAGATGCCGTGAAGACATCTTTTGTATTGGGCCAATGCAAAGTAATTGGTTGCTTTTATTGACTCTGGTCTCCAACCGCCAAACTTTCCTTTGCACTTCTTTACTGGGCAAACAAAGCTTTTTTTTTTTTTTTGCCCTTGACCCCAAAGTTTTCTGTTCTGTAAAATTAGCTGCTAGCAATAACAATGCCCTAGTCTAAGTGCTGGTTGCCTTTGACGTGTGAAATAGTCCATTATCTTCAATTTTAGCCTTCCACAAAGTCTCAGGCCATGGGCAGAATATATGGAAATTATTTATGAGAATATAATACAAATGACCTAAAGTCCAGTCTCCAATAGAGTCCTTGTGCTCATCTGGAAGCTTATAAGCAGTCTTTACTGTCACAGTATCAGTATCAGTATCTGAATCTAGGTTTTTTGTTGTTGTTTGCTTGCTCTCTTGCTTGCTCTTGTTTGTGGGGTATTAGAGTGTGGAATAAGGCCTTGCATTTGCTGAATAAGGAATTGGTCTACAACTTGATTTCTATCCCTAGTCCTTTGGCTTTTATTTTGTTTTTGATCAGATCTTACTAACTTTGTAGTGATGTTGATGTAAAGAAATCTGTGGGGCTGCCACTTGTAGAAAAGTGTGACACTTAAAATACCTATGGTCTGTACTTGCTAGTGGTAATAAATTACTTTATTACTGGTTTATGTATTTGTTATATCATACATTTTATTATTGTATTAGAGCATACATCTACATATATACAGTGTGTATGTGTATATGTATGTAGATATCTATAATATGGATATGTAAATAAATATTTCTTCTTTCCCAGATCAAATACTATCCTGGTTTTGCCTACTTCTGGTCATACTCCAATTACTTATTACTTATTCTTTACAGTTTATCCAGAATGTATAATGTCTGTAGACATTATCTAATAACCACTACTTTGCTGTTATAGGAATTGGGATTCTAATAAGTAGTCTGGGTGTTTACTGTTTTGAATCCTCCACAGTACCTTCTTTCGAAGACCGTTTTCTACCATTGGGTCAGGAATTTCTAACCCATGATGTGAAATGGTTCCAAACAGCCTATAGTTTTCAAACCAATTATTTTGTGTTAAAAACAATGAATCAAACTGTGGTTCCTTACTTTAAACATTTTCTCTTGTTATTTTAAAGAAAATATATAACCAAATTGAGAGGGTACATCTTAAATAAAATTCCAAGGAACCCAATGTAACAATCTTTAGGTACAACCACTCCTTTTCAGGATATAATGCTTTGAATTATGAGCTCACATTTTATTTTATTCCACAATAAAGGCAGAGTGGAATAGACTGTAAACCTAAGTTTCACACAACTCTACAGAAGACAGTAAATGACCTGTCTTTCTGACTGTGGAGGAAAGACAGCCTGCTGGCAAGTAAGAGATTTCTCTCTCCAGGCTGAGCCTGTGCCCAGTGGAGCATAGAATCTTTCTGGAAGCTAGAGTCCACATAGCTACAGCAGCCTCTCTTGATTATAGAGCAAACACAAAGCAGGGGGCAAGGCTGGGGCGTATGCCACTGCTATCCTTGACTATTCTGCCACAGGCAGAATAATATTATGAGACTGAGATGTCAGGTGTCATCTGGAAGTAGCCACCATCCTGGGCTGGGCTTTGATGAAGGCAGTATGGAATTGTGAGGGGGACATTGACCAGGAGTTGGGAGTCCTAGGCTAGGATCTAAGACCCCTCCTAAGTCTGACCACTAGTCATCCTCTTCAAATCTTGCTTTCTCTTATCTCTTATATCTTTTTTTTTGGAGGGGGAGGTTCCAGTCGTGGGGCTTGAACTCTGGGCCTGGGCGCTGTCCCTCAGCTCTTCAGCTCAAGGCGAGTGCTCTATCACTTGAGCCACAGCACCACTTCTGTTTTTTTTTTCTTTTATGCTTATGTGGTGCTGAGGAATCAAACCTAGGGCCTCAAGCATGCAAGGCAAGTGCTCTACCACTGAGCCACCTTCCCAGCCCTCTCTTATATCTTATATCTCTGCTTTTCTCTTCTTTACAAGGTTTATTTAGAAGGTGAAATCTAAAATTGGGCGTGGACAATGTTATTGGACAAAGGTAATGTGTATTTTATTAGCAGAATCTTTCCTATTAAAATTGTATTGTATTGTCTACTAAAGGTAAATGAACTGGAAGCTTGGTCCCCAAGGTAACAGGGACCTACTGGGAAGGGAATACCACTAACAGGATAACTACATCCTGGGCTTACCACTCTTGAGAATCCCAGCTCTGTCCTCACAAGACCAGATGATGGTAAAGCAAAGCCACCCTTCTTGTGCGTGGCAGCCTGTGCTAGCAGCCACTTCCTTTCTGCTTCTCTGCAGCGTTGTGACATGGCCTGGGGGAGGGCTTCCTCCGATTCCATGATCATGTTATTTGGACTTTCCAGCCACTAGAATCATGAGTATAGTTGATTTGGGCTTTTTCTTTAAAGCTAAAAATGATTCAGTAGTTAATTGTCAGGTTTTACCTATGCTTAATTCTTTGTCACTTATTTTTCATTTGTGTGGGAAATGAAAGAATTTCAAGTTCCTTCCTTCTAGTCCTCAACTGGCTTTCCCAGAAGACGTAGTCATAAGAAAATGCTAGGATTACAGGTGTGAGCCACTGGCGCCTGGCTCTACCAGAATTCTTTATCAATGCAGTTTCCACATTGTTTTAAAAACTGCAAATTTAAAACCATGTTACAAGTCTTGGTAGGTAGTGTTTTATGGTCATTCAATTCTAAATATTGCATACGTCCCATTATTATTTATTCTTTGACTCATCAATATTTATAAGATTATTTTAGTTTCCAAACATATGGCGGTGTTCTAGTTCTTTGGTTGGAGTGTAATGTCTCATCTTATTGAAAAGAATATGGGCCAATTTATCCACTCCTTGGTATTTGGATTTCTTTCTGTATGTCAGTGTTTCCAATGGTTTCCAATGGGTACTTGAAAGGAAAAGGAATTCTCTATTAGAGAAATACAGGTTTTCATATAGATTTGCTTTAATCTGGATTAATTGTATAGTTCAAAGTCTGAGTCTTTGTCAATGTTTACTATTTGATCAGTTTCTAAAAGAAGTAGGAAAAATATAATTTTGGTAGGTAGACCAAATGTATTCTATATGTTTTGTGGAAAACATACTTATTCAGCCTATCTGTTGCTTCTGTTTTCTTTTTTTATCATTAAAAATATTATCTTTACGTAGTTTTTCAAAGGTGTTTTCATTCAACACAGCAGTTTATGAATACAATTCATCTTGATCAATGTCACCCCCTTTAACATTCTCACCCATCCCTACCAACTCACCCCTTCCCACACTTTTCTTAATTTTATAGGATATACATTGAAGTTTTACTGCATTCACCCCACCTTCTTCTCATCATTCTTCTACCCCCAACCCCCTGAACTTACTTCACCCCTTACAAATACCTGTTTTCAAATATTTATTTTGTTGACTTTGACTTAGCCTTTTAAAGGACTTACACTGAATTCTCCCCTGTTTCTGTCTTGTTTCAGTTCATATATTTGTGTACAGTTGCGTACCACCTGAAGTACTTACATATTTGTAAACTAATTCTAGCTTCCACTTATGAGAGAAAACATGTAACCTCTATCCCTATGAGCCTGACTTATTTTACTTGAAGTTAAATCCCAGCCTTCTTTATTCCAGATGGTGATCTTTATTGCCTTAATGTTAATTCTCAATCTTCTTCTGTTTTGCCTTTTGACATACTTTTAACTTTTAAGCATTATCATGCTTTAGATTTATTTCTTATAATGCACATTAGATGGGTATTGTTTATTAAAATAATCTGAGATTTCTATCTTTGGGAAGTTAATCTGTTTATCTTTACTATGATAACTGATACACTATATTCTGCTTTTTCTTAGCTTATTTTCCTCCTTCCTGCTTCTTATTGTATCATTGTGGCATCATTTACTTTTTTTTCTTCTGTAGTTTTGTTTTATGCCTATTCATTACGAGTTACCTTTCAGAAGAATACATCTTTAACTCCAAAGTGAAGTGGCCTCTGTCTTCCTCCTAAATAAAACAATGGATTTGGATTTATAATTTCTATCTCTAACTTTGTCCATGTTATTGTCTTCTAGCTTATTACCTTGTAATCCCTCAATGAATTGTAAAAATAAATGAACAAAATTAAACCCACTGCTTAGAGTTACAGACACATTTACAAATTACTTTGCTCATACTCTAGCACCTCACTTCTTATTTTGTGTCTAAATTTCCCATTTCCTGAATTATTTCCATTAGAAGTTCTTTCAGTGAGGACTTAAAGTTGGTAAACTCTCCTTGTTTCTCTTTATTCCACACATAAATAATAATCAAGCCTTCTTATGTTATTTTAAGTTAACATTTATTTTCTATCCACATTTTGGATATATTGTTCTGTTAGTTATCAGGAAAGAAGAATGCTTTCTGTTTAACTTGCAGTTTCCTTTGTAGCTACTATGTATTACTTTTCTAAGTGACCATGTTCCTATGTTCCACACATCCCTGTTAGAAGTGCCTGTTAAACAACTCCTCCTGCCCCCCCCCCTTGCTAAGAGGGTTTTGCAGAATCTGCTGAGAGTCTCATAGCCCAAGTCCTGCCCATAAGCCCCTGCTATGTGATCGGGTTTGGAGATCCCATCAAGTCTGCTTGAATCTTGTTAAAAATCTTTGCCTAGAGTTCCACTTAAACAAACAAGCAAACAAAAGCAATAAATGCCTGCTAAATGAATTAATGATGTGATTTAATTTGGATTGATGCACAGTGGATGTTGGGGAATCCTGGGTAAATGCCGTCACTGCAGCCATCTTGAGAGTTAACTCCACTTAACATGACTGAGAAAGATCATTTCTCAGATTGTTAAAGGAAACAGAAAAAATGGACTACTATTGCTTCTTAGAAATACATCTTTTGTTTAGAGACAATTTGTTGGCTGTTCTGTCCATAAGGTAATACCTTTTCACTTTTAAAGTTTCTGAAACATTTCCACATATATCTTCCTAATTCATTTAATCATCTGCTAAATACATTTGAACTAACAATTCTTGTCTGTCTATCTGCCCATCTCTCCTTCTGTCAGTCTGTCTATCTATCCACTCAGTGCAGCTAACGAAACCCAAGCTGTGAGGCAATCTGAGTGGCTTGCTTGAAGTTACAGCCAAGTAGCTGGATGTGACCCCATTCTGTTCTCTCTGATTTTGCTTCACCTGCTCTTTCTCTTTCATCTTTTGTTTTCTTTTCACTTAGTTTGGACTGTTATGAGGAGTTAGAGTAGATGACTTACAGACAACAGGAGTTTCTTTCTCACAGTTCTGGAGTCTTGAAGAAGAAAAGCAAGATGGATGCTGCTTTGGACAGGTTCTGATGAGGGCTGCTTCCTGGTTTACAGACACTGTCATCTCACTGTGTCATGCATTGGAATAATACAGCCGAAGATACACACACACATATTCATACACATCACAACTCAGCAAGTTCACTCTTAGGTTTGGATCCAGGGGAAGTGTGTGCATATGTTCACCAAGAGGCATGTACAACACTATTCAGAGCAGCTCTATTAATAATATCTCCAATCTGGGGAGCTATTCAAACCCTTATCAACAGTAAGATGATACATCAATTGTATGAAAATGACAATCGTATGAATAAATCTTATCAGCATGGTGAATAAAAGCAGTTAAACAGAAAAAAACATATATTGCATGATTTTCCTCAAATTTTATATAAAACAGGTAAATTAACCTCAGCTGATAGAAGTTAGGGCATTAGCTACCTTTGGAGGGAGTACAAGCTTGAAGAGGGACAAGGTAAACTTCTGAAATCCTAGTAAATTTGAATTCTTGTTCTGGTTTCTGGTTATCTGAGGGTATCTAGTTTGTTATCTGTTCATTGATGGTATTTTTACTATTCGATATGGATATTATATAATTTAATAGGTTAAAATATACCTTTGCCACAATTCATTTAAATATACATGTCTAAGGATTTACATATACCACATAAACATACATGGAGTTAAAGATTCTAATCTATTCCCTTAAAAGTATCAAAGTAAGTCACTAGTATTATCTACCAGCTGAGACTAGAGCTGCATCTTTAACTTTATCATTTCCTGAGATATCATTTTATTGCCCTCCTATCCAACCAAACCAAGATCAGTAGAAGAATTACACACAATAGCTAGCCCTGATATAAAAAAAGCAATTATATATCTTAACAGCTGTGTGCTTCTATTCATGTTAGAAAATTAGCCAAAAATGTTTTCATAATTATTTTATAGAGCACTTGGTAATTTAACTATCTAACTCTGAAGGCTTATCCAAAAGCTATTAAACCATTCAGTGTGGTAAAGATGGCAGTTTGTGCTGTTTCAGCACACTTAACAAAACACAAATGGCTTTGCAATTTCATGGATCTCTTCTGTGTAACCAATCCTTATAGCTGGCAGGTCAGAGCCAACATTTGCTTTTTTAAAGTTTTTATTATTATTTTTCTTTCTAAAGGACAAGTGTGTCAACTCTTTTAAAATGATATACAACCAAAATGAATTCTCAGCCTCGCCACTGCACTTTCTGATCAATGAAAGCACACATGAATCACTGCCGTGGTTATTAAATCCATGTGCTGCCTTCCCTCTCTGTGAATAGGACACATTCAAAAGACAGAAATCAAGAGAGGTTACCAAGAGGGAGGTGAAAGCAAATGAGGGAAGATTAGTTTGAGAGATCACTCATGGCCCACCCAAATATGGACACACTTGAAAACTTCGATGTTGCACTGCTCATAACAATATTCTTAACAACATGAAGTTTCAATAGGAAATATATTCTATTTGGAGGATTGGGCTTCACCAAAAATAACTCATTGCTATGTACCTGGGAAGTCACTGGTACAGGCCATTGGTTTGTTCTAACACTGGCTTTGGTTTAGAATAGCTATACTCAGTTCCTAACCAGGCTCTGCTTTTATCACGCAGCTTCTCAAAGGCTTGCTACTAAAACAGAAACCCTGGAAGCAATTAGAGTGGTTCTTAGAGCTCAGATTGGAATCAAGCTGCACATGCTCATGGTCTCAGGTCTGCCCTTCCTAACTCTATGACCTTAGACTTGTAGTCACTTAGCCTGTCTGCACTTTGGTTTATTTTAATAGTGCCTGTCTCGCCTGGTGGTTGAGAACTTGTCTTATTCTATTCATGCGACTGTAACAAACTGCCTAAGGCTCGATATTTATTTCTCATAGTTCTGGAAACTGACAAGCCCAAGATTAAGGTCCACATTCTATATCTGGTGAGAGATCTTCTTGCTGGGTCCTCACATGATGGAGAAGATAGGCGTAGATTTATCCCTCTGAAGTCATTCCATATAGTGGTGATCCATCCACTGAAGCTTCCCCTTATCATTGAATCATCTTCTAAAGACCCCCTCTTCATACTATAATAATGGTGATTTGGCTTCAGTACACAAATTTTGTGGGCCACACTCAGACTACAGCAGGATTAGGCAAATAAGCAAACAGGAAGCACTTACAACTTCCTGGCACAGAATAAGCACATTTATAGATGGTCTCTACTGTTGTTTTTACTTTCAATTGTTGCTAGGGAGCATAACATAAAATTGTGTATATGAAAGTGTGACTTGAATCATAAATCCTTGAAAAGATGCTTCAGTTTCCCAAGGACAACCCACTAGTGATTCTCTAGGGAAAAAGTCAGTCAGAAGAAATTCACTATCTAATTTGCTAAGAACAAACTCAGGTTAATGCCCCTGGGGAAGAAAACCCCACTACATAGCTTCCATCAATTAATTAAATCTTCACAGACCACTGCAGGCACAGCTCAGCTGGAAGACAGTGACTGAATAGTTAAGTCCAAGGGAAGAACAAAAGATGGATAACTATTGCTCAAGAAACATGTGGTCTGCCATTTTCAATACTGTCCCCTTGAGATTTACTGCTAATGGGTTTAGGATTTCTTTTAGAGTGATGAAAACCTTATAAAAACTGATTGTGGTAATGGTTGCATAACTCTATGAATATATGAATCCCATCAAATAGTGCACTCAACTGGATGAATATTATGGTATGTGAAGTATGTATCAGTAAAGCTATTATTAAAAAACAAAAATCTCTTCCCTCTGATTCAAGTCATATCAGTCATATCATTTCTTTTAGAAAAGAAAGGGAATGCATTTGTCTTTGGGCTCAACTCCTTGGGCTCCTCTTCGGGTGCCAATGCTGACACCAACAGTTACAGCACTGGCTAAGTGAAGATGACAAGAACTGAAGACCCTGGCAGCCGAAACTCTCACTGGACCCTGGGAAGGCAGAAAACAAAGTCAATTTGTTTCTTTTTCTATTATTTGTTTCTAAATGCAAGGAGAGTTTTAAAGGCAGAGGCCACTTTCTTCAAGTCCAGTGGTGGTTCTCTAAAGTCCTGGGAGAATTGGGGAGCAGTCACAGGACTGGGGTGGGAAAGGGTCCAAAGCCAGTGAGGCTTCCTCCTCCTCCTTGGGAGAGGTCGGTGATGGTGAAACTACAACGTCTCCCAAACTGTTCGTTTTCAGAGTCTCCAAAGAAACAAGAGACTGAGCCGGGAGTGTGGTGGAGGTGAGGAGGGATTTTTTTAAATAAATTTTTTATTGTAAAAATACTGTACAGAGGGGTTACAGTTACATGAGCAAGGTAATGAGTACATTTCCTATCAGGCATTGTGGCCTCCTTCTTTGTTTTTCCCCTACCATCCCTTCCCTCCCACCTCCACAACTACATTCCCCCCACCACCCCACGCCTAAATTGTAAAGTTTGTTTTTCAACATAGACTCTTGTACATCTCATTGTTACAATGGGTCAACCTGTATCCCTGTTTAAGCATTTTGTTTTTTCCCTCCTCCCCCCCAAATTAGACTGACATCAAATACAGTAAAAACAAGGGTTATACTGTGGGGGAGGGACATATAAAGCAAGAAAAAAATCACATGGTGCACTATAAATATGTTAGAAACAATAGCAAGCAAGAAAAAAATCTCTTTTGTCCCCATCTTTGTGTTCATTTCGCTTAACATCATCTTATCTGGTCATATGTACATAGCTTTTGACCTTTTCTGCTTGTCCCAGATATATACTAGATATTGCAAATAAGGGAAACCATGGGACCTATGTTTCTTTGGGCCTGGCTTACTTCACTTAATATAACCTTTTCCAAGTCCTTGCATTTCCTAACAAATGGGACAATGCCATTCTTTCTGGTGGAGGCATAGAATTCCATCGTGTATATATACCACATTTTCTTGATCCATTCATCTACTGAGGGGCATCTGGGTTGGTTCCATATCTTAGCTATGGTAAATAATGCTGCCATTAACATAGTTGTGCTGGTAGCTTTAGTATGGTCTTGTTTGTGATCATTCAGGTAAATGCCCAAAAGTGGGACTGCTGGGTCATAGTGGAGTCTTTTGAGGAACCTTGAGGAGGGATTTTTCTATGGCTCCCCACTGACCACCCCACTCGTCTCCTAGTTCAGACCTGGGCTGGGAATTTCGGCCTCCTCTGGAGATCAGAGTTATCCAACTCAAACAAGGAGAAGCTATTATAAAGAGTTCCACAGACATGACCAAACAAATGCTCTGCAGAAAGTACCAAATAAAAACCAGCAGATGATGTTTTCTGGGACAGAGTTGAGACTAGCAAGGGAGGTTCTCAGGAAGTGTGTAGACTGTCTGACACACTTCAGCTAGGGGGAACTGTCAAAAAAAGATTTCTTTCCCAATGACAAGGGAGGTAAATCTTTTAAAAATTACCATAGCTAGGTGCTGGTTGCTCAGTAATAGTAGCTACTCAGGAGGCTGAGATCTGAGGATTGCTGTCCAAAGCTAGCTAGGCAAGAGAGCCTGTGAGACTATCCCCTGAATTCGGGGCTTGGGCACTATCCCTGCATTTTGTTGCTCAAAGGTAGCCACGTGAGCCATAGTTCCACTTCTGACTTTTTGGAATTTAATTGGAGATAAGAGTTTTATGGGGGCTGGGAACTTGCATGCCTGAGGTCCTGGGTTCGATTCCTCAGCACCACATAAGAAAAAAGAAAAAAGCCAGAAGTGGCGCTGTGG
>NW_012267306.1:2388315-2396506 GCF_000151885.1 Dipodomys ordii
GAGGGAGGGAGGGAGGGAGGGAGGGAGGGAGGGAGGGAAAAAAAGAAAGAAAGAAAGAAGGAAGAAAAGAAAGAAAGAAAGGCAAAGGAAGGAAGAAAGAAAGGCAAAGGAAGGAAGAAAGTAGGAAAGAAAGAAAGAGAAAGAAAAGCAAAGGAAGAAAGAAAGAAGGAAGGAAAGAAAGAAAAAGAAAGGAAGAAAAAGAAGGAAAGAAAGAAGCAAAGGAAGACAGAAAAGAAGGAAGGAAAGAAGGAAGGAAGGAAGGAAGGAAGGAAGGAAGGAAGGAAGGAAGGAAGGAAGGAAGGAAGAAAAAGAAAGTATATGACATCCCTTCTTTTAGATATGATTCTCTTTATAAACTAGCTGGTGCTTTCATTATGTCTGCCCTCAGTTTTGTTACTACTCTTACAGTTTTGGGCTTCACATAAATTTATTTCTCAGAGAAAATATCTCCAAGGTTCCTCCTTCTTTCTCTTTCCCTGTCTCTGTCTTTGTCTTTCTGTTTGTTTTTCTATTTCTGTGTGTGTGTGTGTGTGTGTGTCTGTTTCTCCATTAGACATAAAAGCCTTGACCATAAAATACTCTGAAATTTAATTATTGTGTAATGCTCCACAAAACACACAAAAATTTTAAATTTGGTTAAGTATAGTGGTTCATTCCTATAATTCCAGCTACTCAGGAAGCAAAGACCTGGAGGATCATGGCTTGAGGTCTACAAGGGCAAAAGGTTAGTAAGACTTCATCTCAAACAATAAGCTGGTTGTAGATGTTCAAGCCTATAAATAATCCTAGCAATTCAGGAGGTTATCTGTATGAGGACTGGCCCAAGGCCAGCTCCTGACAAGAAGTGGTAGGCCCTATTTCTATAAAGCAAATAAGAGCTTGGAGGCATGGCTCAGTGGTAGAATGCCTACCTAGCAACAAGACCCTGAGTTTAATCCCTATTACTAATAGAAACAAAACTAACAAACAAAAAACTAGGTTTTCGTTTGGGTATTTGCCTCTCTATTTGCCAGTGTCCATCTTTGTAAATGGGAGATGATTTCTCCTTTCTATCAGTGGTCTTGCAATCCATATATTATAAACATGACCATCTCACCCTGATGCTCTGTCAGCCCCTGTTGGACATTTCCTCTTTATCATCTCCTGTCTGCAAGGCAGAGCTACTGAATGCATCCCTCTCACTAAAGCCCTTGCTTTACCCATTATCTTAACAAATAGTCCAATAAACTTACCCTTCCTAAGGCGAATCATTTCTTCAAAGGCCTTCCAAATTTAATGGGAGATCTTCTGAGTGAAAATAAATTAGTTTGCAATGGTAAAAGTACCTCCATTGCATAATGTAAGGTTCTTGAGTAGGTCATGCAATCAGTTAGGCCTTGAGTCAATTGCCCCAGCAGTCACATGATTCATCATTTAGAGAAATAATTACCTATCATTACCTACAGAAGTTCTAGTATCTATAGGTCAGATACATTGCAAGAGAATTTGTATCATGCAAAATTTATGTGATACAATGCATGGCCAATATTCCAACGGTTACTGCTACACTGGAGTCAACAAAAAATGCCCTCCAAAGATGCAGGTGCTAAAGATTTGGTCTCTAGCTTGCAGCTGTTAGGGAATGATGGAGTCTTTGAGAGACCAGAGTAGTGGGAGGCTTTTAGGTTATTGAAGATGTGCCCCGAAAGAGATAAAGCAACTGTGGTCTCTTCTCTCATTTTCTTACTACCTAGAAGTGAGGTGAGCGGTGTTGTTTTACCCTATCCTCCCATGATGATGTTCTGCCACAGGCCCAAAGCAACATCACCAACCCATCATGGAGGATGCTTCTGAGACTGTGAGCCATAATAAGCCTTTTCTCTTTACAAGCTGATCATCTCAAATACCTGTTACAGAGGCTGCATGCTGACTAACATAGTTGTCCCACCTGTTTTAAAACCTGCTTGCCACTGAGAGGCAAGCAGATGCCTCACAAACAAATCTTCTGTACACCTGGTTGGATTTTCCACTGTAGGGAATCCAATGACCAGAAATCCATGATTTGGCTGTCAAGGTTGACTGAGCACCCTACAGTCTCACCTTGTTGCCCTTTGCTTTGCTGTCACCAGGAGACTTGACCGTCTTCCTGTAGCTCCTGAGGAGAGTAAAGGGCCTTTCATGTGTCCTTTCTCTATGCCTTGAATGTAACTTTTATTGGTGTGTTTTGGTTACTTCCTTGATCAGATGGGCAGATAACCAATAGGTAGGATTGGCTGTGACTGTCTGCCCACATAATAACATCCAAAGAGAAAGTGTGTCCATTAAGAGAAACTGGGTCAAAATCTTCACTGGAATTAGACATGAATTCAAAAGAAGGTCTCTGTGGGCAGAGATAGGTTTAGATATCCTGGCATTTATGCAGTAAGGAAGGAAACATGAGCATTCAGCTACTCAAATTGGCCACAAGCAAAGCTCAACACTTCCCCAATCTCTGAGAAAATGAGATGTTACACGTTCTTAGCAGGAGCTGACAATTAAGCTGAGTGAACAATGGTGCCAGGCAGGGAAGTGGCGGCCCATGCTGCTCAGCCTCATGCCTCGGGTGCTCGGCTGAGTGTGAGGCCGAAGGCCAAAAGCTTTCAACCACCCAAGAAGCTGGGGATCCTGAAACCTACAACCCTATGGCATGTTATTCTGTTTATTATCATGGAAGACTCCCTGTTCCTTCGAACGATTTCCTCTGGCATGATAAGGATTTTTGTGAGGTGCCAAGGGAGGTATAATTCATTAGAATCAAGTAATGATTTGTAATATTTAAACTATTCCATTAAATCAGGAAGCAGGTCAGAAACTAACCTTTAAATACAGCCAAGGGAGAAAGTCAGCCCAGCAGCTTAAAATATATATCTTTTGCAGGAAGCATGGAGCGTATAATTAGCTGTAATTTCTGCAAGTGCAGTCAGGAAGCTTTATTTTTTAGGCAATGTTATCTCCTGATGGCCTGGGAAACCAAATGCTGGGGTTACATTCCTGGCTCCCTCCTAGACCCTGGTGGGTGGCTTTAGCGGGGGGACTGGGCAAAGGAGCAAAGGGAAAAATGGGTGGAGTGGAGCTAGAGGAGTTGCAGGGCAGGAGTAGGGTGATTGCCTCCTAGATTCTTTTGTTAGATGACTCTGAATTTCAAGACTAATATTGCAACCTATTCATATTGCCAGAGTGATCATATCCCCCAAGACATTTTTAATGCTTAATATATTGGGCAAATGCTATATTTCTTGACTCCTGCTGTTAGTTGTGGAGGAAGTTAAATGTGCTACTGTTAAAGGATCAGTTTTATTTTGGGCTGTTTGAATGAGCAGAGATTTTTTTTTTCTAGTGGGCAAGTCTCAGTCTGGCAGAGGCATTAAAAATTAGTAAAGGTGGAAATGCTTTGAAACATTTGATCTCTTCTCAGGGAGGCTGAGCAGAGAGGAGGGGAGTCTCTCAGGAAGCCTTGCTGTGTGGAAGCTTATACACCAACAATGAGATTTTTCTTAATGCCTCCTGTGGCCTTGAATTCTTCCCTATAGTCAGGCACCAAAGGAGCAAACACCCAGTTCTTCTCTCTGACATTTGATCTGAATCTCCGAAGCCATTGGGGAGGCTGGGGAAGCTTAGATGAGGGCAAGAGAGGAAAACCAGCAACATGGTAATAAATAAATCTGATTTTCTTTTCTTTTTCTGTCCATTCCAGCCAAGGCTGCTTTGGTTTTTCTGGGAAGTAATTTCTATTGCTTTTGTCTTGCTAGAGATTGTCAAACTCTGGGTCCATTTGCCCTCTGAACCACACCAACCAACGAATCATCCACACATCGATGAGCTAACACACAGCTATCCATCCTTAGCGAGAGGGATGTCAATTGGTATTTGTAAAAGCATGACCTCTTCTAATTATTTATTAGGTTTCAGCAGTATATTAAACCTCTTTTCAAACTATTTATAAAATACTGCAGTTCATTTGGGAAAGATGATATATCATTTTTAAAGGATTTAATCTTTAAAAAAAAACAACACATATACTTAACCAACCACCAGAAGAAAAAAAAGCCCAAAATGCTATTTCTCTCTTCTGCTTCCTGGGATGATCTCCCTTTGATGGGGATCACGTCCAGATGTGTATTATACTGATATTCCCCAGATAACACATCCTGAATTACAAACCCGGGCATCTTCCAGGTACTGAGAAGGAAAGGATAAAGCAAGGTGAACAAACACTCATTAAATGAGAAGCGGAAAAGCACAGGGTATCCTTCCAGGGGCTTCCATCACCAGCATTTACCCTACAACATCCACAGTACCCAGATAATTGCCTGCAAGCTCTGACTTGGTCAGATAAATCCGCTCGCTGCCTCATAAAAACAGTCCGAGACCATTTCTCAGAAGGCTCCCATCCGTCTCTTCCACAGTATCTGCTCATCTCTAATGTAACAGCTCTGCGCAGTCCTCTAGAGCCAGAGCTGCATTGTCCCAGCTATGAATAAATCATTAACCCTATTTTATTAATAAGGCTAAGCTAACAATACGCCCATCCTGGCCCTGCTCTTCCTTTCCAGCAGAGCATCAGAAATGAGCGCTACACTCTTCCTGTGCTGAGCTGCAAGGGTACGCCTCACAGAATCTGGGGTCTGAGGCACAAGGAAGCTGTCAGGAAAGAGTCAGCTTTCAAGAGTAACAGTTATCTGGAACATTCCCTGCCTCTGTGATACCCCATATGAGGTAAGACAGCCATGTAGTACCCCAGGGAGAGAGCATGGCTGAGAGACAGAGTTCAGGAATGACTGGCTGTCATCTGATTTTTTTTTTAATGAAGAAGTAACTGATGGGCTGGGAAGGTGGCTCAGTGGTAGAGCACTTGCCTTGCATGCATGAGGCCCTGGGTTCGATTCCTCAGCACCACATAAGCAAAAAAGAAAAAAGCCAGAAGTGGCGCTGTGGCTCAAGTGGTAGAGCGCTAGCCTTGAGCTGAAGAGCTGAGGGACAGCGCCCAGGCCCAGAGTTCAGGCCCCACGAATGGACCCCCCCAAAAAAAAAACAAAAAAGAGTTTCATGGATTTTACTCCCCAGGCTGGCTTAGAAACTTGATCCTCAGATCTCAGCCTCCTCAAGAGTTAGGATTAGAGGCATGAGCCACCAGTACTTGGTTACATTTTTTTTTAAATGGCACTCTATTGGGTATATGTTTGACATTCTTTTTATCCATCTAACGGGTGTTGGCACCTAAGCTAATTCCATGATTTAGTTACTCTGAGTATTGCTGCTATAAACATGGTGTGTGGCTCTCTCCATACTCCCTTTCCCCTTTTCAGCATATAGTGGCAAAGATGTATTATATCTGCAACTTGTGCTCAAATGGTTAAGAAATAATACTGATGTAATTAAAAGGAAAGAGAAAATGGTAAAGCAAAATGTGAAAATGATATTTGGAGAATGTTGGTGAAGGGTCTGTGAGATTCTTTTTACTAGTCTTGCAATATTTCAAAGTAAAGTCATTTAAAAAACTATTTTCTCCTGGGAGAAAAAAGTGAAAGAAATCCTACATGGCTGGTTGCACTGAGCTTTGTCTGCAGTGATTCCAAAAGGAGAAGGCAGACTTGGATAAAGCACTTCTTAGGAAGGCTCCTAGTGGTGCACTGGGCTTCATCTGCAGCTCTGGAATTTCAGAGAAATCTCTTCCACGAGGTTGCTCTGTGGGTTGCCAAACTCATCCCATCCTAAAGGGAGCCAAACTGTTTAATGGTTAGGTGAATGTGAACCTCTCTCTTGAGGCTCAACATTTGGAAATAATATCTAATGTGATGGAGAGGCCAGAGACCCTGTCCAGGGAAATATTTCCCATCCTTCTCCTGGGTTGGGCATGGAAGAGCTGTAGACTGTTAAAGGATGAGATGTGAACTTAAATGACCATGTTTTAGACTCTTGAAATGTGTTCTTACTGGATCTGAGCCACCTCCTCCCTCTCCCTAATTTTTTCTTTACCTGTTACATGTTTACAAGCTCATTTACTGCTGTTGCCAAGCACCCTAGGGATTTTAGGAATATTGGTGCAACATTCTGCCCCTACCTCTCCAAGTTGTATTTCTAACCAGTAAAAAGAAACAGAGACAGAAGCAAAGGAATAAAAAAAGGAAGGAAGTTGGGATGAGAAGGAAGGGCAAGGGAATTAACAGAGGCTTTATATCACTATCTCATATAATTCTGAATCTTGGAAGATTTTTGGTAGCCATACACAGACTATATAGTCCATCAAGGTGAAGAAGTGTCTTTTAGCTTACAAATCATAGGAGCAGAGCAGAGATTTAGGTCCTGCTTTATTTAATGCTAGACTCTAATGCTATTTGCACCTAGTGTTTAGCACAAATGGACTCTGATTTCTTAATTTCTCCTTAAGAGTAGGAATCTTTCCCTAGGCACTGCTCACTCATGCCTTTAATCCTAGCTACTTAGGAGGTTGAGATCTGAGGATAGCTGTTTGAAGCCAGCTCAGGCAAAAAAAAAGTCTCTGTGAGACTCTTACCTCAAATTAACCACTCAAAAACCAGAAGAGGCACTGTGGCTCAAGTGGTAGAACACAAGCCTTTGGCACAAAGAGGCTCAGGGATAGTGCTCAGGCCTGAGTTCAAGTCCCACAAAAAAGTAGGAATCTTTTTAACTGTAAGGAGATTATGTACCAAAAGGCAGAGAACATACCAAAAGACAGTGAAACAAATTCCAATAATCATAACTAACCCATGGTTGCCCTTTTTCCATTCATGATTATGACTTAATATTTAAAAGGAGTAATGAAAGAGGTGGATCAATGGGTCCTAAAGTCCACCTAGAAAGAGTAAGAAGTTCAGCTGAGCTATATCACATATTTAAAAAAAACTAGAAAAAAGTGTATTTTCACCATAAATAAATGACAAATGTTCAAGGTAGAAGTTTAACTCAATTTAAATATCATACCATGAGTACACTGTTTTTTATTACACAGTACTTACTTTATAAGAGTGTATAATTTTTGTCTTTATATATTAGTAAAAATTAATTTAAATTTAAAGATACCATTCATAAGTTTGTTAAGTTAAAATAATTTTAATCACTTTACAATAGTATGAGAAACTTAA
Organism: Dipodomys ordii; assembly: GCF_000151885.1. Taxonomy (NCBI): domain Eukaryota; kingdom Metazoa; phylum Chordata; class Mammalia; order Rodentia; family Heteromyidae; genus Dipodomys; species Dipodomys ordii. The sequence goes on from NW_012267306.1 coordinate 2,395,437, forward strand.
AATGATTTTAATCTATCTTTAAAATAGACTGAGAATTCAATGTATAATTTTTTTCTATTTCTGTATATTATCATAATTGCCATAAATATTTTTAACATTTTAATGGGCTTCTCGGTATGGCATTTTATGCATGCACCTGATATATTTCAATCATAGGAACAAAAAATTACAATTTCTATCTTCAATAGTAATATATTTTTAAAAATATCCTTTCAAGTCTGGGAAGGAGGCTCTGTGGTAGAGCACTTGCCTTGCATGCCTGAGGCCCTGGGTTCGATTCCTCAGCACCACATAAGCAAGTGGTTCAAGTGGTAGAGCGCTAGCCTTGAGCTGAAGAGCTGAGGGATAGCGCCCAGGCCCAGAGTTCAGGTCCCACAATCAGACCCCCCCAAAAAAAATCCTTTCAGAAACATGATCCTAAGAATATTAATTACAAGAACATTTCAGCATCTTCCAACTTGCTAAAAACTCTATAATAGAAGCTGATGTGACAATGATGATCGGAACAACCAGCTTTTGACCTGACTCTGCTTTTATCAGATTTATTCTTATTGTCTTTGAATTAATCACATAGATTTGCTGAGGGTCACTGACAATTTTATTTTTTTTAGAAAACTTAGAGAAAATTGAGTGTGTATGTAACTTAGAATATAGGTATTTCCTTTGGTGCAGGGCGGGGGGATGGGAAATGATGGGAAGGGGAAGCAAAGGAGGAGGCTACAATGCTTGATAAGAAATGTACTCATTATCTTACCCATGTAATTGTAACCCCTCTGTAAAGTATTTTCAATATAAAAAAAGAACTAATTTAGAAAAAAAAGAATATAGGTATTTCTTAAGGAATAGAAATAACCCTGAAAATAGAGGGTGACCCCAACACTCATTGCTGCCTAACCAAGATGTGTGAAGGAACTAAGGTTTCCATAAACATTGGGTGGCTAAAAAGGGAACCCAACTGCATTGTTGGTGGGAATGTAAACTTGTTCAACCACTTTGGAAAGCAGTATGGAGGTTCCTCAAAAGACTCCACATAGAACTCCCCTATGACCCAGCAATCCCACTTTTGGGCA
>NW_012267306.1:2408856-2411954 GCF_000151885.1 Dipodomys ordii
AAAAAAGAAAAAAGCCGGAAGTGGCGCTGTGGCTCAAGTGGTAGAGCGCTCGCCTTGAGCTGAAGAGCTGAGGGACAGCGCCCAGGCCCAGAGTTCAGGCTCCATGACCGGACCAAAAAAAAAAAAAAAAAAGAAGTAACTGAGATTGATTTTCTAACTATTCCTTAAGAAATAGTATTTTAATGTCTTATCCCCTCTCACAATGTGACCTCAGATCATCTCCCTTCTTCCCTGGGGAAACAAATAGAGATAGACTCCAAACTTTGCTTTAAAACACTTTATCATCTCTCATCAGACCTGTTAATGCTATTTTCTGAGTTCTGTTTCTTATTGTATTCAAGTTTATTTGGGGAAAAAGTGGCAGAAACTCAATATAAGCAATAAAGAAGATGAGAAATTGTTGACTTAATGGAAATTTAAAGAACCAAGTTGGTCTTTAGGCACGGGCTGAATCTGACTTATAAAATGGTTAACCCTCTGTATATCACCTTTATAATAATAATAATAATAAAAATAAAAATTTAAAAAATACTTTTCATCAGCATCCTTAATAAAAGAAAAAAAGAGATGTTCATTTACCTTATAGTTAGGTGATGTAAGTCTTGTCTTACAAGTGGAGTTTGTTGGGAACAGTTGTCCATGCGGAGGGAGGCAGCTGATTCCTGAAGGGAGAGGCCTCCAAGATCTCTAAGGTGTCTCTACACACTCAATGAACAAAGCAAGGAACATACCTATAATACATCTATTTCTTCCTGAGGACGTGACTCCTGTTCTCTGTTTCTGTCCCAGGTTGCCAGTATGTTGCTGACCAAAAGCTATAGAACTTTGCCAATGGGCCACACTGTTTGGTTATGGGCCCATTGTTGCCTGCCAGCTGTCTTTAGAACTTCAGGTCCTTTTATTTAAATCAGTTTTCCACCCTCCAAACTTTGCTCTGCTCCACCCTGAGAAATCCTCCTTCGAACTTCCCAAGACAATGAAAGACATTCACTAAGGAATTCTCTAGCTTCTCTCTTTAAACTTTGCTGCAAAATGCCTCCCTTTCCTACTCTTTCTACCATTTACCTTCAAATAAAGTCACGTTTTTCTTTTCATATAATAACAAAATGTCATCCTTACTTGGAGCACATTTTCAAGATGAGAAACTCAAGATCACTGTTTTATGTAATACGCCTTCCAGGATTTGAAAAATAAAAACAAAACAAAACAAAACACCAGAAACTTCTATTCATGCATGAGTATAACGTTCTGTACCTTAGTAGTATCTGGTGTGTGCACGCTAGTTAATATGCTCTAATCTACTTATCTGTTAGCTCTTAATCATTTGCGTAAGCTTAGGGATCAGTTTATCTTTCTGTCAATAGTATTATTTTGGCTCTCTCCAAATATGGTCTGGGCCTTCAGGTGACATAGTAACTTCTGCTTTTGGACTCTGAGATTCCAAGTCAAGAAGCCTCTTGGTCATATCATATGAAGAGAGAAAGGGAGGTGTGTCTAATTTCCAGCCAACATGGCTAATGTTTGACACAAGCAAGTGGGGACATAATGAATGACTCAGCTCAAGCTCTTACTACAAGAGAAACTCCAAGTGAGAGTAGAGAACTACTTAGCTGAGCCCAGTCAAACTTAGTAAACTACCACCAGTCCTGGGGCCTTGAACTCTGGGCCTGGGCGCTGCCCCTCAGCTCTTCAGCTCAAGGCTAGCACTCTACCACTTGGGCCACAGAGCCACTTCCAGCTTTTTTTCTGCTTATGTGGTGCTGAGGAATCAAACCCAGGGCCTCATGAATGCAAGGCAAGCGCTCTACCACTGATCCACCCTCCCAGCCCCCAACACAAGATCTTATGTTTTGGAGTGGTTTGCTTAACAGTAATAGCCATGGTAGACACTAACTCTCTTCACCAGTCTCCTGTTCGTTTCACATAATTACCACAACTTCCATTACCAAATCAATTGCCAGGTAGACACAGGCAGTCAGCATACCAAATTGATGTATTTTAAGTGATTGGAAACCAAAATCTATCTTTGCTTGCACAGTTTGAACTTCTTCTGAGTTTTTTCCCCAACTTTTTGAGGCTCGGCTCTAGGCTGCCATTCAAATATTTTGCCAATGATCTTACAGCACTGGCAGTTGTGCTTTGCTTGAAATTGCTGTAGAATTCATTTATATTTAAACTACTTCAATATGGACATAGTAGTTGTAGTCAAAAACACAGCATGTCATTTAAATTTAATATGTTTTGATTGCTGTGAATGCCTTGTCTGATACTGAGGTAATTCATAAATGACATGATGAGATGATTCCTCCAAGCTTTTCAGCTGTTCTGTAAGACTATTGTTTCTAGCCATGTATCCCAGGCTTTTGAAAGGAATAGTCTACAATGCATGCCAAAGGGAAAAATAGCAACTTGAAGGACTGAAAGAAACATGGAACCAGTTGCCATATTTAAGGAACAAAACTCTTGGTGTAATTTCAAGTGCCATCCATTTTCCCAGGCTAGAACATACCATGTATCAAAATTGCAAATCAGGCTCTTGCTTGCAGAAATACTTCCCAAGAATTTCTACTGGGGGTCTCCAGTGAGATGCTCATGTCCACTCTTGCCAAAGTTCCCTCTTCTCTGCCATTGTGTCATTTGATGATCCTTCCATGACCTTTCAGAACTGATGTTTTCCCTCTGCTAAGACACCAAACTCAAATTCATCCACACACCAGAGAGTCAGAAATTTTGCTTTGGGCAGAAGGTTTTTCAGTTTTCTTATAACACAATTATTTTTACAGTCACTCCTCCCTAACTTATCTCAGGACTCATAGGAGCTTACTGGGCTAACGGAGCATGCATCTTAAAAAAACATTGATTAGAATACCATAAGCGCGAGGAAGCTTCTCAAAAACTGATACAGGATTTGTGTGAACAACTTGAGAATATAAAAAGGGAAAGGGAGGAATGGCATGAGCAGGCTGAGAACACTCAAAGAGAACTACAGGAATCCCACGAACGGGAGGAAGCTAATCAAAGAGTAATACAGGAATTGAGAGACCAGGTAGAGAACACACAAAGATCACTAAAGGCATTCATGGAATCCACTAACAAAA
>NW_012267306.1:2417038-2437873 GCF_000151885.1 Dipodomys ordii
GGGGGAAGGAGAAAGATTGGGATTGGGGGCGAGGGGGAGGCTGGGAAGGGATGTGAAGGGTAAACAAAGGAGGAGGCGGCAATGCTGGGTAAGAAACGTACGCATTATCCTGCCCATGTAATTGTAACCCCTCTGTACAGTATCTTCACAAATAAAATTAAAAAAAACAACATTGATTATCATTTGTAAAGGTGATATACAAAGAGATTAACAGTTATATAAATCAGATAAAGAGTACATTTGTTTTTGAATAATTTCACCCCTTCCTTTGGTCTTTCCAAGTTTTTCCTTCCCATCCTAACCCACAAGTTGTATAGTATAGTTCATTTTCAACATAGGGTCTAGTAAGTATCACTGCTGCATTTGTTCACCCTTTGTCCCATCATTTCTGTGCCCCCCCCTTATCTTCTAAAACACAGAAAAATAAACAAGCAAGACAAAAGGAAATGAAAAAAAGACATCAACAAAAAGCCCTTTTTGCTTTCATTCTCTGGAGTTCATTTTGATAAATATTATTTTCTGTGATCAGATGCACATAGCTATTGCACCTTTTTGTTCCTCTCCTAAGAATATCCTCCTTTAGTCTCACTCTGTATGAATGCCTACAGATCTGTATAATTTATCATAATTTTTCTTTTACCCCCACCCTGGTATGTTTATTTGTAGATTTATAGGCACAGTCTAGTGAGCACAAATCAGGGAAAGCATGGAACCTATGTTTCACAGGATCTGGCTTACCTCACTTAGTATGATTTTTTCCTTTTTTTCCCATTGCTATGAGTCTTTCCATGTCCTTACAAATGGTACAATATCATTCTTTCTGATGAATGAGAATTGTGTGTATGTATGTGTGTATAGTGTATATATATCACATTTTTTATCCATTCTGTGTTGTTACCATATCTTGGTTATGGCAAACAAGGTTGTGCTGGTTGCTTTAGTGTGACCTTGTTTGTATTCTATTGAATAAATACCCGGCAGTGAAACTGCTGCATCATAAGGAATGAACATACTTCTTTATGAACACTGTGTGACACATTCCTTCTGCACTCAGCACAGCTTAACCACCATAATCCTGAAGTTCTACCAGCCCACACTGACAAGGCTTCCTCTTCCCTTCAGTAAATTTGGTACCTTTCTGGGTAGCATTTTATATCAGATCTGCTTAGACATGTCCTAAAGGTATGAGTCGTACTCATATAACTAACTTGAGTTCTAAGTGGGACTTTGTCTTAGTCTGTTTTCTGATATAACAGAGTACCTGAGACTGAGTAGTTTCTAAAGAACAGAGCTTTGCTTGTTTTAGTCCTGGAAGCTAGGAAATCCAGTACCATGGTACTGGCATCTGATGAAGTACTTCTTGCTATGGGCTGGCAGGAGAGCAAATGTAGAAACTGGAATTTCTCTTCCTATAAAACCCCATCATGTGGATATCATCCTCATGACCTCATCCAAACTCAATATCTACCAAAGGCCTCACCTTCAAATACCATCAACATATACCATTTGTGGATTAAGTTTCCAATATATAAATTTGGGGAGAACCCACAATAGATAGAAATGCAGTAAGAAAATGCATGAAAGTGAAAACCTGAGTTATAAGCATAATGTTTTCATTGATTTTTCTCTAGTAAGAAGTACAAACAACATATAATGGAGGCCAGAGGCCAGATTTATTCCCAACTCACTCCCTTGTGGAATAACTCAAGAAATTAGGCTTAAATCGTGGAAGACAGAGACGTTACCCTGACTGCCATTTCTTTCCACCACCTCTTATCCCTCCTCTATCAGTTCAGATGGTTTGGAGAAGAATTCCACATACCTGTTCCAGATGAATGTTTAAATCAAGAGGTTTGTCTCAGAAAATGACTACAGGACAAGCTGGCTTTGAGAGGGGGGAAAGGATTATCCAGCCTGCTGCTAGCCAGTAATGGGTAAGTGGATAGAACTATCTGGATTGAAATTTCAGTGAGACAGTACTGCCTTTGGGACACCTTGGAAGAGACCACCCAGTATCTTTTTCATCTGGCCAGTCCATCACACTGATGAATCAGGAAGAAAACAACAAAGAAGCCAGAGCAAAACAAAATATATTACTTTCTGGCTAAAACATCTGCATGGGGTTTCATTAAGTTTTAAGAAAAGTTCAAAATCCCCAAGCATAGCCTTTAGCCTCCTCCAGAAACATTTCATTCCCAGCTCTTGGCCTTTTTCTTCCCTTGGCCTTTCCTTGTATCCTTCCAACAGATGTTTGGTACCTTTTCACATGCAGTTTGCACCCTGTGAAATGCCACAGCCAGGAAGAGCTGGACTAGTCACCTATTCTAAAAGCCCTTAAGTCCTTTGACCCTGTCTGTATAGCAATTAACTATTTTGGATTATTTTTTCCCATGTTTCTGTCTCACTAGAAGTTTGATCTCAGTTTTGTTCCTTAGCAAGATGTATACATTACTCATGGGATTTCTATGAAGACTAAATGAGAGACAATAAGAAAAAGGCTTAGCACAACGTTTAGTAGGGATTGAGTGCTCAAATCTTAGCCTCCTCATTGTCATTACCATCAACATTGCTATGAGTGTCTAAGATTCAAATTAGAGCACATATCTTGCAATGTTTAAACTGCAAAATAATCCCTGGTCTATATTTTTTAATTACTAAGAATATAATGTTTGTCTCAAGAATTAATTAAGCATCTAATCAAAGGATTTCCCATTTCAAGGGTACTGCTCACAAAGCTGTGGCTACTTTGAAGAATAACCAGTGTTCCAAATCTGTTTGTCATTGTTGGGCAGGAAGGCAACTAATGTTTATAGTCTCCTTTGTTTTAAGTCATCACAGCTGGGTTAGTTATGAATATATATTACCCAAAGTTGCAGCTGGGGGCAACCAAATGATTGTAGTTTAAACTAAAAGCTCTACAAACTCTCCTCAGGCAAAGACCAAGACCTTTTGCTTCTTTGGCACTCCCATGACACTCAGCAGGAAACACAAGTTGGTGAGCAGAAAATACAACGAATGCATAGATTTTGTGTATACTAAAAGACTCTAGGCCATACTTTCTAGGTAATGAAAACTTCCATAATGCCAAAGAGGAGCGAGGGATCCTGAAAACTCTGTTGCTTTGCCTGTAACTCAGGAGAAAAGCTTTGGTGTTATGCTAAATAAAGCCTGAGTCATTTTCTACCCAGGCATTAGTACGGTGTGACTTCAGACAGCGTAGCATCTCTGGAGTGGAATGTTCCAGCCTCAGCTGTGGCATTGAATGGTTTGACATATGTTGATCATTACGGCACATTATACAATGCCTGGCACTTCCTAGTGCTCAACAGATTAAAGAATTTTCTGTCTTCTGCATAAGAAATCAAAATAAATGTGGGATGAGGGAAATTGTCCTCTTGGGATACAGTTCATAAAAGAACCATTCAGATAGGGATAAAATTGTGTGCAGGGTTATTTTAGTATAGGATATGGGTTCTCAGTTCCTGGGGGTGTAGGGAACTGAATTTTTAAAATCCTGTAGACAATCTTGAGATGCATTTTTTTTTTTTGCAAAACATTTTTTGGTCAACTACTGCTTAAGTTTTGAGTTTTATGTTGAAAGTCTAGATTGAACTCTTTTAAAAGTGCAGTGCTAGTTCAGTGAGTGATGGGGGAGTCTATGCTTAGTCTAGGGTCTCCTTCCAGAAAAGGAAGGGCCCAGATAACGGATGATAAGAGCAGTGGTGCTGGGCTAGTTCTCATGGCTTGTGCACACCCAGAAGGAGTTGCTAGGATTTCACACCCTAAGACTGAAATTCATGATAGAATACACCAGTGACATAGGCCTTCCTACTACAGAACAACCATGCCTGCAAACTCACAAAGATGCATGCAGTTTGACGTCAGGAAGGCTGAACTGGTTGAATTTGTACAACTATTTATTTTGTGTCTGAGATTCAGTTTTGCAATGGGAACTACATTTTTTTTCTTGCCTTCATTTGATTATTTTGTGGATATCTAAAAAACTTAGATGTGGTAGTTTCTGGGAAAAGTAGCTACAATCTCCATGTTCTCCTGCTTTTTACCCCAAGGCTTCCCAAACTTTTCAGCTGCAATAATTTCCCCGACTCACTCAACACTCAGGTTGTCTGTTCTGTTTACACACAGGATTGGCATAAGGATTTTAAACTCATTAAAACCTTGGTTGCTATATGTCTTCATCATTCATGTTCTCATACAGCATGAATATTTAGGAAGGAGATTGTTTTAGGCTGGTTAGGAAGTGCTTCTGCCTTTCATTCCCATTGCATTACCTACAAGAATCATCTAATGGCTTTGTACTACAAAGCAAATTCAATATACATGCCTACCTACAACACACCCACTTCTAAACAAAATTTGAAGCAAATTGTAACTGAAATTACCACAAAATTTAAGGAAGCATTCATCAACAACCTTAGTTTTTCACAGAAAATAATTTAACAGAAAAATTAAAATTCAGGAACTGTTATTTTGACAAATTTATCATCTAAATATAGCATAACTTTTCCTTCTAGAAAACTCTTACATTATAATTAATTTTTTTTATCTCATGGAAATGCAGAAGTAAAAATATAAACATTCCTTTAAAAACCCTATCATGAGTTTATCCATGATACTCTTCTAGATATCTTCTTCTAAAAGACAATATAATAGCAGATGTGCTTGCTTGGGCCTGTGATTCTAGCTACTCAGGTGGTGGAGATAGAGGATCAAAGTATAAGGGCAGCCTGGGCATAAAAGTCCCATCTGTCAAATTTGACAAATGGAATATAGCTGGCTACCGTAGCACATACCTGATATCCCCAGTGGCAGAGAGACATAAAAGTCCTAAGGATCACAACTTAGGCAAGTCCAGGTATGAATGGAGATCCTATCTCTAAAATAAATGCAAAAAATGACACAGAGGTAAAGCATCTACTTAGCAAGCCCAAGGCCCTGAATTCAATCCCACGTACCTCACACATAAAGATAATATATGAAAACACATCTGAATTTCAAATATTTATTATCTGTTTATCCTAAATATATATCTATGTTGTATAATGCACATATATTTATGCATATACATATGCATACATATTTAGGTGGTATTGGAATTTGAATTAGGGGCCTCATGCTCCCTTGGCTTGCTTGCCCACTCGGCACGCTACCACTTGGAACATGACTACAGCTCTGCTTTGTTGGTTACTTTGGAGATGGATGCCTTTTTGACTTTTCTGCCCAGGGTTGGCCTCAAACCACCAACCTCCAGATCTTAGCCTCCTTAATACCTAGGATTGTAGGGATGAGCCAATCAAACCAGACCTAAAGATACTATTTTTTTGAGGGGAGGGGGTCTGGTCGTGGGGCCTGAACTCTGGGCCTGGGCGCTGTCCCTCAGCTCTTCAGCTCAAGGCTAGCACTCTACAACTTGAGCCACAGTGCCATTTCTGGCTTTTTTTTTTCTTTTTGCTTATGTGGTGCTGAGGAATCAAACCTAGGGCCTCATGCATGCAAGGCAAGTGCTCTACCACTGAGCCACCTTCCCAGCCCCAAGATACTATTTTTTTCTTTTCTTTCTTTTATTTTTTGTCATGGGGCTTGAACACAGGACCTTGCCACTGTCCCTGAGCTCTTTTGCACAAGGCTAGAGCTCTACCACTTTGAGCTATAGTTCCACTTCCAATGTTTGGGTGGTTAATTGGGAGATTGAAAGATAAGAGTCTCACAGTGACTTTTTTGCCTGGGCTGGCTTCTAACTGTGATCCTCAAATCTCAGCTTCCTAAGTAGCTAGGATTACAGGCATGAGCCACCAGTACCTGGCTAAGGATACTTTTTGGATATATAAAAAGGTATCCATAAATATTTAAATTGCAGAATGTGTTAGAATATGAAAAACATTGTATTGTGTCTTACAAGAATGATTACACCACTTTCTCAGGCAATATAAGAAACCATTTGAGAGAAGGCTATGGAAAGAAGTAATGGGCATGTACGTTTGGTTATTATGTTTCCAAAAAGAAATTAGGAGGAGGAAAACTGCATAACAAACAGTGACAGAAGATGCAGATTTTATTGAAAAGGTCTGGTGGAAATCCACTCAAGAGGAAATGTTGGCATCCTGGTCAGGCCTGAAGGCAATCTGTATTGGAGAACATGAAAGAACTTTTAACTACAACAATAAACTGTCATATACTCACATAACCAAGTCAGGTACACTGCTATTTCTTGCCATTTTCTTTTTCCTCGTGTGGAGGCTGCCATCATTTCACACATATTTTCACATGCAATGATAGAAGGGGTTTCATTCCTGCCTATCTAGGATGGGGAAGCAAATATATCCTATCACTGAGTTTTGACAATTTTGAATTTCCTTTCTTGAAATCTCCCTCGATTATAGCTCTATCCTCTACATCCTTTTTTTATGTTAATAGAATGTATCTACAGCATACAATCGTGAGGTCTGGACAAATATCTGCTCCATTTGAATTGCAAAAATGCAATTAGCCAACTGAACTGATGGTTGGTTCAAAGCAACTTGGAGATAAGACAACATTAGACAGATGGTATGTAGGTAAAGCAACAATTAATCCGAACTATCAGAAACTAGACATAAGGTAGAGCACCCGTAGCCTCAGTCTCTAGAATTGCCACCACTCTCACAACCTACCTGCCACCAGCCATTCAAAACAAATAGTTTGTGGTGCCATCGGCTATAGTTGCAGTTGTTTGTATGCCTTAAACAACACAGCTACTCAGGAGGTTACTTTAAGAAATGTTCATTGCCTTCTGTGTTATTGGCTGTGACACTCAGCAGCAAAAGGGGAAAGATCAAATAGACAGGAACTAAATATGCTGTTGGATTTTATAGACTTTTTCCCAGTCTTTCTGAAGGGAATTTCTGTAATGTTCACACCTCTGGTTTGTCACACTATGCCTGAGTAATACAAAGGGAAAAGTAACTCTCAAGAGAACAAATCACATGCACCACAGACTAATAGAGCAGTAGTAATTGGCAGTGCTGAGCCCCCAGAAACAAGTGAGATTAGTTCCATTCCAGCTGCAGAAACAACAGGAATCAGTCCACATGTTTGTATCTTAGTGGAAGCCGGGGAACAGATCTCAAAGCAAGGCTAGATTTAGCAATCGGACAGGAATGAAGTCCCCTCCTGCAAATCAAAATGAAATAATTGCTAGTGGCAATTTGCACGGGGTCCTAAGAATTAAGAGACAAAAATTTTCACAAAAAGAACCACGAGGGAGCAAAATGAAAATAAATTGCTGCTGGTTCTAGACATTCTTTGTACCTGGGCACTGGCTATCTTAGACAATATTCAGGGGGAAAAATGGATGATTCAAAAACAAAACAAAACACTATAAAACATAGGAAGAAAAAACAAGCAAAGATTGCTTGGCCCTAAATGAAACAATTCAGGTCTCCCAAGTTGGTTTCTGGAGTTTAATAAAGACTTTAGAATCTGCCTGAGCAGTACAACTACTTTTGTCTATACCAGAGTCAAAACACAAACAAGAAAATTGGTAATGAAATTTTCTAAATTACTTCCACACTGGAAAATCAATATTGGAGAGTTAAAAAAGAAAAGGTGAATGTTTATTTGGTTCCTACATCCTCCTGAAAACAAACAACCCAGAAGTGTGCTCACTTGGATGTGAGGTGAGAATTGAGATCTGTCTTTTCCCATTTCTGCCTTGTTATTTTTACTCTCCTCCACCTCTCTCTCCTGGGCTCTATATGATTTCCTCCCCTGTTTATACCCAAATGCAGATGTGAACTGTGAAAAGCTGTTTAAGCCCTCTTAATACACTGAGAAAGGAAACTATCTGGCTGTTGTTTTTTCATATTCTGTGATATTAAAGTAATTCATCTGAGTTTGTGCTAATGATGGTAAATCTCTTGTGCTGACAAGTTGTGGTCAATTATGCTTTCTGCAGCCTTTTAAATCCAAAAGCACTAAGAAGTGCACCCACGTTGGATAGGCTTGCTTATTCAAATGAAGCAGACTTGAACTTCTCTCTCTCTCTCAGTATAGCATCCCCATGCTTCTAGCCCCAGACAGCCTTCCCAGGGCCAGCACACACTGGGATGCTTCCTGGGGAATTTATGTGTATGGAGGAAATGGTTTAAATAAAGCGGTGTGTTATAATGAACAGTTTAACAGTGACAATTAGAAAGGATATTCTACAAGCCCGAACTCCAGTTACTTATTACCAACACTGAAAGTCAATTAAAGTATCTAAATAATTACAGGAATAGAGATCATCTGTCATCTGGAAGACCGTATTAGAGGGAGGAGGGACTTGGTTTGTGTTTGAAAGTGTGCAATGTAGACTCCGTTGTGTTGGTTCACATTTGAACAAGGGAGTGTGTGAGGGGTTTGCCCCACATATCTGCAGCTCCATTCCTTGGGGAGAGTAGTAAGAAATGTTAGCTGAATGTTTGTCTAATCTCAGCTATCATTCAAAGAGCCACAGTTGGCCCAGAAGGTGGATGGAAAGATATGCACTCTGCCAGACCAGTCACCTGCAACATCGTTCTTTATCTCAAGATCTTACAGAGTTCTTTGCTGTCTATCACATCAAGTTCTTATTTCTTGACCACTTCAAGGCCAACCCATTTCCTTGCCATTCTCCAGTACGTCCTTCAGCTATCTTAGTCAGCTGACTTTCACAAACATAAGCATCATGACCCAAACCACATCTGAGCTTTTTCTTGGTGTTCCTCTCTCTCTTCTGTCCCCAAAATTCCCTACTCCCTTCAAGCCTTGGCTCTGGTTCTGACCCTTGCTTCAAGCAGAATGTTATACCAGACCTCTCCTTTAATGAGCCACCTGTGTAGGCCAGAGCAGAGTACTACATTGTAAGTCATTGCTTCTTGCTCAGTGTCTGCTGGAGTCCATTTACATTCTCCCAAGTGCTAACCTCCTGATTCTTGATTTATGCTATCGCTGTTGTTTACTCTCATGTCTAGTTATGGTGCCTTAATCACAGTAACTGGCATTCTTTCACTGGTTTACTCTATTTATTCAGCTTGGTGTTTAGAAAAGCAACTTAGACAGTACACTTGAGCTGTGACTGCTAAGTCTTCATCTCCTACCATGTTGCTTCAGCGGGAAGTGATATTTCCTCCCACATTCTGCACAAACCAAGAAGTCTCTCAATGTGTATCCTTTCTTGCTTGGTCAGCCCTTGTAGGGAAATGATCCTAAACATTCACATTCATAGAAAAAAGAAATGAGCTATCACCCTTGGCTTTCAATACAGTTCTCCTCAGAACAGTTGGAGAGCAAACCAGGAGATAGAGAGGAAAATACTTTCAAATTATTTTTCAAATAACTTCAGAGCTTATGTAAGGTTCAAATGTGGGTCAAGGGATGGGCAAGACTTGGGTCAGCTAGCTATGTTAGGGTCAGCCAGATATCGGGGTCAGCCAGCCATGCTTGGGTTGAATCAAGAACATTTCTGGCTTTCAGATCCCAAGACAGATATTGGAATTTTAACTTTCCTTCTTGCAGGCTCCTTATGTTGAAAACCTTTTTTTAAAATCTGGGAATGAGACTCCTCAAGGGACCTATTTTCTCATTCTCTCCTTGCATGACATGCCCTCATGTTCTGTACCTGTGGTGCTGAGACTCTCAGTCCCTCCACTGTGCTGCTTGTGTGAAAGTGGACAGCAAGAAACAAGAAAACTCACCAATGGAAAAATCCACAAAATGTTTCCAAAAAAGCTTGACACTATTTCACAAGAAATGTTACCCAAACCATAGCATTAAGTGTAGAATGAATATTCTTAGGCATTAAACAGTAAGGCAGGACTGATGACACTAGGTCAAAGAACTACTTAAAAGCCTCTAATGGCTCAACTGCTCTGGAGGTGCCCAGCTCATTTCATGAAAGTCATGGTACCTTTATGTAATACCCACACTACCAACAATTCAAGTGTGGTGTTGTATGTCTCCTGTGGTAGTACCCTGCCTAACACACAGTAGGCCCACCATAAACATTTGTGGGATGAAAACCTGTCACTGTTTGGTTACATAAGTACCATAGAGGCTAGGTGCAGGGGTTTCAAAATACAGGGATATGGTATCCATCTTCCATAAACCCACACCTGAGCAAAGCTCTGAAAGTAAAAGTATCCATGCTTTACCACCATGGGTGCTAATTTTATAGGTCTGCCCAGGGGTCTAGAATTCTGTATTTCTAGTAAACTGCTAAGACTCCTGTAATGATAAGCCAAATTTGCACCCATTGGTCTGAGTCACAATATGTTTTTACATCTCTTTTTTTTTATTTAGAAATGATCTCCACTTTCTGTGGAGAGTAACATTCCCTACAGGTTACAAATAAGGGTGGGCAAGCTGGAGAAATCACAAAGTAGGAGAGGTCAGAGATTAGATTTTTTTTTTGGTCGTGGGGCCCACAGCGCCACTTCCAGCTTTTTCTGCTTATGTGGTGCTGAGGAATGGAACCCAGGACCTCATGCATGCAAGGCAAGCGCTCTACCACTGAGCCACCTTCCCAGCCCCCAGAGACTAGATTTGAGCCTAGGCTTTCCATCCAAAGACTCCATCACTAAGGCCCTCCTGAGACTGAGGAAGGATCATCACTTAATGATAAACACAGGCCATTAAAATAAACAGCCTGGCTGTTCAGGTTCCCGGCCTAGATCCTTGGGGAGAATACTGCTTCTTCAGGTACACACTCCTGAGAAAGACACTGGACCTGTCCCTCAGGGACAGGTCCTCTCCATGATGGCAGGTAAAAGGGTTTATTTCCTTATAGTTGTGTTTTTCATGGAAAAGAAATCAGCTGACAAAATCAGTCATATGAGTAGAAGAAGTTTGGCTCATATTCTACATAGCTTCTCAGCAGGAACTACATAGTAAGCTAAATGGCCAATGTAATCCTTTAACCAAACATGATTCGTGGGTACAGTCTCTTGCTTCTCACTACTCACCCACATTATTTTGCTCTACTCTCTTCAATATAGTAGACATACCTTGTTAAAGAATTGATCCCACAGTTATCATATAATCCAGTATGACATAACAGGACATTTAATAGCTGACAGATGAAAATTACAGCTGCTTCTCTTGTAACAAAGTAAGGTTCATTGTGCAATTACAAGCTACAAGGAAAAAGAATGAGCAGAAGACATCTCCATTTTCTATGCAGGTACATAACCTGAGGCTTTTATTTCCCAGCCTTGACAAGAAAAGGCCAGGAGTTTGATAATGTGGACACAGAGCTATCAGTATTCAGAGATGTGGTTTCCCTGGGCAGGAAGACAGAAATGGAGCTCTGTGAAAACACACAGAAGACAGAAGAGTTGTGCTACACACACACACACACACACACACACACACACACACACACATGGACAAGAAAAATAAGAAATAACAATTGAGAGCTCTTAGTTTTTAATCTCTTTAAAATGACACCTAGAAGTACTAATGGTTGGAGGAATATTTCAACAAGGATATTATTTTTCCTCTTCTTTGTGTAGGCTCTAAGTGTGATCTGAAGTAGTTAGGGAAAGGAGAAGGCAAAGGATGACAAGTGTACCTAGCCATTTATCAGAGCACTGATAAACCTGTTAGGCTCACACCTATAATCCTAGCTACTCAGAAGGCTGAGATCACAGGATCTCAATTCAAGGGCAGGAAAATTTGTGAGACTCTTATCTCCAATTAACCACCAAAAGCCAGAAGTAGGTCTGTGGTTTAAATGATAGCCTTTAGCAAAAAAAGCTAAGGAACAGTACCTGGAGTCTTGAGTTCAAGCCCCAGTACACACACACACACACACACACACACACACACACACATACACAATTAAGTAAACATAGCTGACAGCTTTGCTTATATTCATAATTGAGAAGATGAGTGTTCTGATGATAAAGGTAAGAAGCCTTGATGTCACTCTTCTTACTGTCTGTTGGGAGTTTTTGGCCAGAAGGTACAAAACCAGACTCACTAGATTCACTAGATTTTGTAGACATGTACAATTTCAGACTATATTTGAAGTTATCACTTTGGGAAGCTGCTTGTTCTCTGGATACTTTTCCTCTTCCTCCTGTTTTATTTTTGTTTGTTTTTTTGCTTTCGCTTTTGGTTTTTTTTTTGGTCGTGGGGCCTGAACTCTGGGCCTGAGCACTGTCACTCAGCTCTTCAGCTCAAGGCTAGTGCTCTAGCCCTTGAGCCACAACACCACCTCTGGCTTTTTCTACTTATGTGGTGCTGAGGAATCGAACCCAGGGCCTCATGCATGCAAGGCAAGCGCTCTACCACTGAGCCACCTTCCCAGCCCCCTCTTCCTCCTTTTAAAATGAGTTTCACACTGAATGGCATATTTATTCAATCATTATATATAATTATACATTATAATTAATACATATGTTATATGCTTATATCTGTTATTAATGAAAAGCCACTGCCAGAATGAGATATTGACACAAAGATTGGTAACCAAGATAGCTGTAGATTCTCCTGGGCAGGTGTGGATTTGAGAAGAGCCTATCTGCACCCACCCCTGGCTGTGCTTGCTTCCAGTCATGGATTGAAGCACAGGCAAAAAGGAGCTGGAAGCTTCCTATAGAGGTTCTATGAGGGAGGTCTAAAAATTGAAGACTGAATTGTGCTGTCCCCAATACCAATACCTTCTCTTTTCCTATAATCATGTGATTTATAAACGCTTCTTTAGTAACAAATGCTACAACCAACTGAATGGAACATAAGACTTTTTGTTGGCGTAGGGGTTATCTATGAGCTCTAGTATTTATACTGAGGACTATAAATCCTCAAATTTATTTTGAAATTTATTTTTATCCTCAAAAACTTATTTTGAAATAAACAAAAATAAGGCTATATGAATAAGATCTAAGAGCAGGTCAACATGCATATCATAAAGAATGGCTGCAGAGGGCTGAACTACTGTTGATAGGAATAATGGCATCGATTGCCAAGTTTACTGCTCATCCATCCAGACCAGTCACCTTGGCATTTCCTTAAAAAGTTTTCATTGTCTTTAGAGAGGTCTGCAGTTACAGTCTTTCATCCTCAAAAGAAGAACTCCTCAAGAACTTAAATAAACTGTTTTGTAAGCAAAAAACTTAAATAAACTTTTTGGTGATCCATCTAAGCCATTTTTGCAACCTGATGTTCATTGTAGTCTTGATTTTAATCTCTGTGTTAGAATCTCACCATGAAAAGCAAAAAAAATGTAGTATATTACCCTCTGCTCCATACGGATGAGTTTTCAGTCTGCTGTGTTAAAGCACTGGGCATTGTTTGTAAAGACTTTTTTCTGCTATGAAATCTCCACTGAGAGGTCCCTTGGCCTGGATTCCTTACTGCGTAAACATAACACTGATTATCTTAAACAGGACTCTGAACATTTTGGACTCTTGTATATGTAGCTCCAAAGTATTGTCTTGTACCTCTTTAATTTCTTCAGATTGTGGTGTGTGTGTGTGTGTGTGTGTGTGTGTGTGTGTGTGTGTGTTCTTGAGAACCACACTCAGGCTAAGCCAGTTAGCTACCACTGAGTTATATCCCCAGCCCTCAACTCTTATTTTTTTTTTATGGTACTTTGAATGGCTGCTTAAAATTGTCATGGGGTATCATTGTTTCATGATTCTGCTTAATGTGGTGAAATGGTGAAATCCCTTTTGAGAAGATGAAAAAGCAATGAATGTAATCTCCTTAACAGTCTTAATATCTGTGCTAGTCTTAGTAACAATTAATAAAGTTTAATTTGTAGAAATGAAGACAAAACCTGAAAATTTATCCCCCAAAGAAATAGAAATCTGACAGAATTTTTTTTGGAAAACAGACTTGAATGAAGTACTATTCCATTATTCTGATCCAAATTGAGTTTAACTTTCAGAATATATATGAAAATTGCTCTATTTAAAATGTTCTCTAGAGACAACTAATTTTTAGAATTTCATTGATTTGGATCAAGAAAGATTAATATTCTCATATTTATACTATGGCAGCTAAATAGAATGACTTTACCCTGTGTCTGATTCCTATTTCTATTTGTATTATAATATAGTACTGAATACATAAACTTTTTATTCCTAAACCAAGAAATAATGTGTTAATGGCAAATTTAAGTGTAAGAAGTGATTTATTTCTTCGTGGGAGTTGATCAAGCAAAATAAAAGAAGAAAATTTAAAAATATTATAGCTGGGTACTGGTGACTCATGCCTGTAATCGTAGCTTCTCAGGAGGCTGAGAACTGAGGATCATGGTTCAAAGCCAGCCTGGGCAGGAAAAGTCTGAGACTCTTATCTCAACTTAACCGCCAGAAAACCGGAAGTGACACTGGCTCAAGTGGTAGAGTGCCCGCCTTGAGCTGAAGAGCTGAGGGACAGCGCCCAAGCCCAGAATTCTAAGCCCCATGACTGACAAAAATAAATAAATAAAATAAAAATAAAAATATTGTAAATTTTTATTTGTGGAAATTAATTTTGGAGGAAGATTTTTTTGAAATAATCAGTTCCCATAGATAAAATATCTTAGCAAATATAGTGATATCATTTTGGAGGATTTATGACTATAATAGAGAGACTACATTTGCTTCTGGCCCTAAGATGACTCTAGCAAAGAGATAATTGGAAGCTGATTAGAGAAAGGTCAGTAACAACAGAGGTCAATACAGTGTTCTCAGGTGCAACTGCCTTGGAATGTCTCTCATTGATACTTAAGGATAATGAAATGTTTACCTATGTATCCTCAGTTCAAAAGAAAAACGTGAGAGGTAAAGTTCAAAACATTTGATTGTTAAAGTTGAGAAGAATTATTTTTTCAGAAAACAAAACTCTTGGGGATGGGAAGGTGGCTCAGTGGTAGAGCGCTTGCCTTGCATGCCTGAGGCCCTGGGTTCGATTCCTCAGTACCACGTAAGAAAAAAGAAAAAAGCCGGAAGTGGCGCTGTAGCTCAAGTGGTAGAGCACTAGCTTTGAGCTGAAGAGCTGAGGGACAGCGCCCAGGCCCAGAGTTCAGGCCCCACGACCGGACCCCCCTCCCCCCCAAAAAAGAAAACAAAACTCTTTGTAAACATTATCCAAGTAAAATCATCTAAAGTTACATCTGGCTAAATAATTTCAAAGTCTTTTTTATTTACCAGATTAAAAAAAAAAATCTACCCACCCAACATTCTTCTCTATGCCTAAGAGATTACTTTCTTATGACTCGAGGTAATAACAGAGAAGTCATTCTAAAGTTAGTTGAACATTTTAATGCAAGACACATCTGCTGTAAGAAAATTGATGTCTACATGTCAAGATTAACTACATAGTTTCTTTTCACATTTTTGTCCACAAAATACCATGGAGGATGTAGCTCAGAGCTCATGCTTAGTATCTGTGAGGTCCTACATTTGATTTCCAGCTCTTAAATAAAAAAATAAAAACCTGAGGGTTGGGAGTGTAGCTCAACTGGCCCTGACTTTAAACTCCAAGTTTACATAGATAGATGATATAGATATATCAATGCATAAGTAGATACATAGATAGATAGAGATGGATAGGACATGTATTTGATAGAGGATAGATTGATAGTTGCCTGAAATTTAGTAAAGCCTCTATTTAAAAGAAGTTGACTTTTAATTCTCTTTGTTGTTTACATAACATGTATTTTTACATGCTAAGATGAATCAAAGGAAATTCTGTCTGGATATGTCCATTATTTTTACAGTGTTACTGTGGTTATACTGGATTGCAAATAAGTTACAAATATTTCAATGTGTAATTTAGTGCTTCTTCATATATAAATTACCATGAAACCACCACCAGAATCAGTATAATGAACATATCCATCACCCCAAAAGTTTCCTTATTTCCTTTGCAATCCTTTTCTTCCCATCTCTCCTTTCCCAAACAACCATTAATTTGTTTCCTGTCTCTATAGATTCTGTCAACATAAAAATTTAAGTATTAATCATATAATACCTACTGTCTTTTTTATGTCTTCTTTTATTTAATCTATTTACTTTGAGATTCTTCCAGGTTGTATGTATCAGTTCTTTATGGGTTTCCTGTCAGTTTCTCTCTGGTTCACCTCAAATTGTCACTTTTCTGTTACATTGTATTCTACTTGCCTTTCTGAGAAAATAGGCCTCCTATCTTAGCAATGCTAACAAGGGCAAATGTTATTAACTGTTTACTACATACAAAAAAACAAGGATTACTTCCAATTGCCTACCAAATACCAATGCCATCTCTATCCCTAATATCAAAAGACCCTGCTTTTTAGCTAAGTTAATCAATGTCCAAGTAAAATTCTACCTTCCCAGCTTCTCTAGACGCTAGATGGGACAGTGTTATGGAGTGTGATTAATGAAACATAAGAAGTATGATTTGTCAGCTTTTGGAACAGTTTCTTTAAGAGAGGGCTGTGAGCGTGCCATGGCGGTACAGTGCCTATAACCCCAGCTATTTAAAGTGTAGAGAGGAAGACTGCAGCCTGGGGCCGGCCTTGGCGAAAGTATGAGACTCTAGAGGAAAAAACAAACTAAAAACAAAAGAACTGGAGAGTAGCTCAAGTGACAGAATGTTCACCTGCCAAGGATGAGACTGCGAATTCACTTCCTATGACAACTTTTTAAAAGATGTATTTGTACCCCTCATCTGCCAATCTTCTGCTTGGAAAGCTGATGTTCACACAGTTCCAAGACTGTTTTGGCTATCTATTTATACATAACAAACAGGCATAGAGCTTAGTGCTTTGAAACAGCAACCTTTTTACTATCCTTCATGATTCTGTGCTTGACTGTTCTCCACGATGTCAGCTGGGGATATATTCTTCTGGAGTCTTGACTTATCAGGAGCTGTTCCTGTGATCAGCCAATGATCAGATGATCATTACTGTTTGTCAGTCAGAGTTCAATTCCTTCCACAAGGCCTCTCAAAGCAGGATGAGTGAATCTTAAAAAGCAGGGAGAAATGCTGCTAGTCCTTTTAAAGTCAGCAGAAGTCTTAGAATATCATGTCTACCACATTCTAGTGGTCAGAGTCACCCATAATAAAAAGATTGGGGTAATACATGCATAAAGTAAGGTAAGACTTGTAGAAACCAACAGAGAAACATTACCACAGACCATAAGAGTTACATCCAAGGGTTGTCAGGGTTTGGAGCTCAAAAGATTCTGTAGTTGATGTATAGTGCCTTAAATTTCTCTTGTGTGACAGGCAAAATAAAATTCCATTTTACTAACAACTATTATTGGCTTCCTCTTATGTCTGAAGCAAATCCTAATATATGAACTACCCAACAGCTTACATAACTATCCACCTGACCTTTTCAACCTGATCCAGTCACTCCTACTCTCTTTTCTATCATTTATTTTACTTTCTGCTGATTATTCTCTCTCACCTATTCCATTCTCTTTCCTTATTGCTTTGTCCATTCATTAAATACATATTTACAAGGTCCTCTTATGTGACATGCATTGTTCCAGATGCCAAGGTATGGAAATATAAACAAGACAGAGAAAGATTCTCAGTCTCCTGGAGCTTATCTTCACCTGGAAGTTCATTCCATTAGAGTCTGAAGGATCACTTTATCTCTCTTGCCTTTTCTCACCTCTCAGCCCCTTCACTAACGTAGCAAACACTACTAATCACAGCCTCCTTGTAAACTCTCCTTTCCCTGACACAGTATTAGTGTAGAAGTTCTCTTTTCTATAGCTGCCCCACAGTTTCCTCCCTAACTCTTTCCCTTTTCTCTCTTTTGTTATACTCTTATTCCAGGGCTATTTCCCATGAGCACTCTTCAAACAAAGGTAGTGATTGAAACCAGGGAGACTGGGAAGGTGAGCTGTTGAGAGAGAGCACAGGGGGCATGGAAAAGGACTTATATCTGTTAAGAGGATATAATGGATCCCATTTAGGGGGATTTGGGTCATTTTTACAACAGCCAACAAGATAAAAAAAATGAGTGTTTAAATGAGTACCTTGTGCCATAGGTCAGTTATATCCATTACTCGATATGACCCGTATCATTTTCCAATATGTATTAAACACACACAGACACAAACAGGCATACACAGACACACAGACACAGACACAGACAGACAGACAGACACACACACACACACACACACACACACACCCCACACACACACAGAAAAAGTTGGATATTTTGATGTCTATTAGAGGGATCCTAGAGGTCAGGGCTACTTGAGGAGTCGGCATTGCATGGATAAATAACCATGATTGTGTGGGGAAAACAAGGCTAGTGCTCTGGGCTGTCTTAGCAGATAAATTGGGCTCTCCATTTTATTTTTTTTAATGATCTAAAGGAGCTCGTGCTTACTCAGACTTTGAAACCAATGAGGCAAACGCATTATTCTTCCCTGTGGATGCAGGTTCTCACTTCCTTTTCAAATACTTCTACATCCATGCTTCACAAGCAATGAAAGGTTTTCAGTAGAAGGCCATATTTACAGAGGCCATATCCCACTGCATTGCTGTAGGTGCTCTGTGTGCCACATCCCCCAGTGGGCATCACTAGCTCAACCTGGGCCCTGCTCTGGTACTTCTGTCAATCCATTGGAGTCTTTGGAATGTCAGAGCAGTTCAGTGTTCCTAAATGGTTTATAAATGAGGAGACTAGCAGTTTCTCTGCACGGGTCACTGTATTTTACTTGCTCCTAATTCTCAAGGTTCTTACTTGAATCATAATTGCCTCCTATTTGAAACACAATAACCTTCCACATAACAAATCATCCAGAAAACTTAATGGCTTAAAGAAACAACACTAATATTTTCATTTTTCTGTCCTTTCTGTGTATGAGGGTTTCCAATGGGTTGTTCTGATCCTGCAAACAGCTCTAACACACTCTGGGGAAGTGTGTGTGTGTGTGCGCACGCGCGTGCACGTGCGTGCACACGTGTGTGTATCTGTGCACGTGTGTGTGTAAGGGGGAGAGAGAGAGATTTTACCATGTCATCTTTTCTTTGCCATCGTCAGGTTATAGAGCCTACCTAGCTAGATGCATACTAACATACCTCAGTCAAATATGTTTAAATGAGGCAAATTAGAGGAAATGGCAGGTGAAAGAAATGTAAAAATGTACCAATTCACATAATGTATAATAATAGTAAAATAATAATAAAATAATAGTAAAACTTACCAGGAAGAAATATGTGTAGCCACATGGAAGATGGGCAAAGGTAATATACAGGCATATTCCAGATAAAGAATTACATATTTGCCCATTACACAGAAGGAAAGAATCACAATCCCACAGAAAAAAATTGACAAATTACATCTTTTAAACAGTGAGATACGTATTTACCTATCAGCTATCAAATATTGGGGAAAAAAGTCTGACATCCTACACCTTTGTTCAGGTGAAGAAGAAGAAGCCCTTTCCTAAAAGTGGTAGCTGTGAGCTTTGTATTGACACAGCACCAGCCTGGAGGGCAATTTGAACATTTCTATACCATTTCTATGAAAAATTTTATAAAATTGGTGACCCAGAAACACCACTGGCATGAATTTATCTAATGAAAATCCTTGCCCAAAATACCTAAGGGTATTTTTACAAGCTGTAAACTGTAGAGTGGGTTATCAAATCAAAAACTGGGAACCCAAGAAAATATCCACTCATTGATTAGTCGTTTAAAAATAGAGGAACCATATCCTCTCCTTTGGGGTATTCTGCTGTCCTAAAAAGAACAAGGTTGCTTTCATCATAACCCTTAAACATACCACCTGGAAAGGTGCTCATGACATATAAAATGAAGAAGCAAATTGTAAAACAGTATGTACAGGGTAATCCTGTTTGTGGAGGGACAGAAATAGATGTTTGAATATTCATAAACTAACATCTAACTCAGAAACTATATTCCAAGTGACAGAACTGAGCAGAAACTAGCTTAAGTTAAAAGGAGTGCCTGGTTCACATCACAAGGAACTCATATAGGAAAGCCTACCCAAGAAGCAGCTAGATCTGCAGGTTCAAGTTATGTTCTAAGTATTGTCTCTCCACTGACTCTACCTCCCTTTGTAGTTTGTCTTCATTCTTTTCCATTCCAGATAGCTGTCTCCTTCATGCTTCTAAAGAGTATGGGTGGACTTTTGGCCACATCTCCTCCAGCATCTGTTGTTATTATATTTCTTGATTATAGCCATTCTAACTGGGATGAGGGTGGAATCTCAATGTTGTTTTGATTTGCCTTTTTTTATGGCTAGAGAAGTTGAGCATTTCTTCATATGTCTAGCGATCATACTTATTTCCTCTTCAGAGAAGTCTCTCTTTAAGTTTTTAGCCCACTTATTCATTGGGCAGTTGTTTCTTTCAGGATTTGTTGTTGGGGCATTTAATTTTTTGAGTTCTAAGTATATTTTAGATATGAGACCCTTGTCCATTGTATGGCTAGTGAAGATCTTCTAATCCGTGGGCTTTCTATTGTTATAGCTTGCTATTCCTTTTACATTGCTGATGGAAATATAAACTTGTTCAAGCACTTTGGAAAGCAGCATGGAGGTTCCTTAAGAGACTACACATAGAACTCCCCTATGACCCAGCAATCCCACAATCACAAACCATCACAAACAAGGCCATACTAAAGCTACCAGCACAACTATGTTTATTGCAGCATTATTCACCATAGATAAGATATGAAACCAAACCAGTAGTTGAATGGGTCAAGAAATGTGATATATGTGATATATATATATATATCATATATATATATATATAATGGGATTCTATGCTTCCATCAGAAAGAATGATACTAATAAAAGCCATTTATGACAGACCAATAGCCAATATTATACTTAATGGGGAAAAGCTA
>NW_012267306.1:2439903-2473731 GCF_000151885.1 Dipodomys ordii
CACTTAATCACAATCAAAAAAAAAAGAACTTTGGGGAAGGGAGGGAGGGAGGGGATGGTAGGGGGAAAACAATGGAGGGGCTAACAATGTTCAAGAGGAAGTGTACTCATTACCTCACTCATGTAACTGTAACCCTCTGTATAGTATCTTTACAATAAAAAAACTAAAAAAAAAAAAGAAAGAATGATACTGTCCCATTTGTTAGAAAATGGAAAGACGTGGAAAAATTTATATAAAGTGAAGTAAGCCAAACTCAAAGAAACATAGGTCCCTTGGTTTCCCTTATCTGCAATAACTAGTATATGTCTAGGACAAGCAGAAGAGGTCAAAAGCTATGCACATATGACCTTATAAGTGAAATGAACCTCAACATAGGAACACAGAGATTGTATCTTTCTTGTTCTTTTTAATGTACTTAAAATGTACTATGTGATTTTTTTTTGTTTCTTTGTATGTTCTTCCCCCATGGTACAACCCCTGTTGTCACTGTATTTGATTCCGTTGTCCTGCATCTTGTATATACATTTTTCTAATTTGGGGAGGGGAAGGGAAATATCAAAATGCTGAAATAAGGATACAGGATGACCCATTGTAACAATGAGATGTACAGGACACTATGTTGAAAACAAACTTTACACCTTTGCGTGGGGGTGGGGAGGGAGGAGTTGGGGAGGTGTAGAGGAAAAGGATGGTAGGGAAAAAACAAAGGAGGGGGTAACAATGCTCCATAGGAAATGGACTCATTACCTTACTCATGTAACTGTACTTATGTACAGTATCTTTACAATAAAAATATATATTTAAATTTTAAAAAAAGAATATGGGTGGCTAGCTAACTTCGTATCATTCTAATAGAATGACATGCTAGTTCTATCAGGAATGAATTTGACAAAGTGGTCTGAAAGTCAAGGAAGGACCAAGCACTTCAAATGTCAGGGTAATTCCAACTGTCCAGTCAAGCTCTTGTCTCTATCTTGAGGAATCGCTGGGCATAGATTAAGGGTTGGGATGGCTCTCCAAAGGAAAGAATTCCAGTAAAAACCTGAGTGCACTCACACTCCATGCCTTTGACAATAGGGTATAGATTCCAATGGTAATGTAAAAACGCAACTGCTAGAACTGTATGAAGTAAGTTCCCCCCCCCCCGCCAATAACTTCCATATTAGGAATCCTACATTGATATGTTCTGATCAAATGCCTCTTAAGAAAGACAAAGATGGAATTCTAAGCTTCCATCAGAAAGAATGACATTGTCCCATTCATAAGGAAATGGAAAGACTTGGAAAAAAGATGACGTGAAGTAAGCCAGACCCAAAGAAACATAGGCTCCATTGTTTCCCTCATTTGTAATAATTAGTATATGTCTGTAATAGTCCTAACAGAGGATCACAATAGTTCAAGAGCTATAGACAGATGACCATGTGAAATTATGCCAATCCAAATGAATTCCAAGATATGGAAACAAGTGAGTTTTTATTTTGTTTCTCTGCTTTTGTTTTTTAATGAACTGTGTGAAGTTTTTTTTCTTTTTTCTTCCCCCCCCCCTTCGGTTTATCCCCTGTTATTGCTCCTTTTGATTTTGGTACCCTATCTCTTGAATATATATTTATCTGATTTGGGGAAGGGAAAAGAATAACAAGATGGTGAGACAATGGACAAAGAGTGAATCAATGCAACAGTGATACGCACAAACACTATGTTGGAAATGAACTTTAAAACTTGGGTGGGGGGCATAGAGTTGGGGGAAAGGAAAGTGGGAGAAAATGAGGGAGGGGCTAACAATGTTTCAACAAAAATTGTGCTCATTACCTTACTTATGTAACTGTACTTAGATATTTATGTAACTGTACTTATGTAACTCAGCTGTGTTATGTGAGTTTGGGGAATGAGGAAATGTATAGATCTTGGGGTGAAAGTGGCAATGCTCTGTGTGAGCGAATTCTGGGGCCCTTCTGGGAAGCAGGATTCCAGAGCAGGGCTGGCCTCAAGGCTGTGCTGCAGCCCTGGAGCCATCTGACAGTTTTTGTACTGTTGTAAACACCCCTCTGATATCACCCTTACAATACATTTTTTAAAAGTGCCAATAATCATAAGTAAATATGGAATAAAGAAAGTTTTGTAAATGATGAAAGATGTTAAATTATAAGATTATAATAAAGATATAGGAAGTCTAATAAAAAGAAGGCAAAGATGAAATGTGCAGATGTATGACTTCCCAAACCAGTCCATAGGCAGACCAGTTGAGGAGGGTACAAGAAGAACACTTAGGAACCCTCCTACTGACCAGTCCTAGCCTGGACATCTGCCACACAATGAATCCTCACCCAAACTGACCACCTACCCCTTGAGGTGGGCTGCCTGGGTTTAAGGAGTTGCCTCATATCATCCCTCAGGTGTATTTTTGCTTCCAGTCATTCTTTACTGTATCATTAAAAAAAAAAAGAATCAAAGGAACATAACACACACACACACACACACGCACACACGCACGCACGTGCATTTGTCTATGGTTTGATTAAAATTGGCCTATATTTCTTGGTAATGAAGTGATTTATTTCTTCAGGAAAGACACAGAGGGATTTTTATTCTAAAGCTGATCCAACCTTTTCTGTGAGAAGACTTAGCTGTGTGATGTGAATTCGGGGAATGAGGGAATAGATAGATCTTGGGGTGAAAATGGCAATGCTCTGTGTGAGCTAATTCTGGGGCCCTTCTGGGAAGCAGGATTCCAGAGCAGGGCTGGCCTCAAGGCTGTGCTGCAGCCCTGGGGCAATCTGACAGTTTTTGAACTGTTGTAAACACCCCAGAATATGTTTTCTCCAAAAAGCAGTTAGCTCACTCTCTGCCACACTTGCCATGTATTACCTTTCCTGCTACATAGGCATGCCATAGATAAAGTAAG
Source organism: Dipodomys ordii (assembly GCF_000151885.1). NCBI lineage: Eukaryota > Metazoa > Chordata > Mammalia > Rodentia > Heteromyidae > Dipodomys > Dipodomys ordii. Next base: position 2,442,806 of record NW_012267306.1, read on the forward strand.
AATGCAATACCTAACATTTAAACTCCCCACAGTATGGATTCTGCAGATTGGAAACTTGAGATAAGTCAGGAACTATAATGAAGCTTCTGGGGTTTTTTTTTATTATCCCTAAATAAAATACCTGTTTTGTGAATTATATGTGAATAAGATTGTAGAGGACTATAGAAAGCTACTTCTCAAGGGCCATGCATTATTTCAGAAGACAACCAACTGAAAAGCTAAGGATCTGTTATAATACAATGCTAATGAGCTGTTCAATTGGGTGTTTAAATAATAAGATCCAGTAGTTTGGAAGTCTAGATCTTAGTTACTGTATATATTCTCTAAGTCAGAATGCTTTACTGATTTCAGATTACTGGAGAGTTTTAGAGTAGAATGACTAAGACTATTTCTGTAGATGTGATATGTTCCTTAGTCATAGAAAAGAGTCTATGAATCATCAGAGATATCAAATAGTCTAACAGAAGAATTATTCTCCACCAAGTCACAAAGGAAATTAAAAGGGTTGTACAGAAACTGGGCCTCATTGGAAGTCAAAGGGATTCAAATTCAAGCAATACTGAGATGGCTACTATTGAAGAGCTGATTTGTAAAAGTTGCCAAGACCAGTCATATCCAATTCTAAGAATTTCAAAACATAGAAATTCTGTGACATAAATTTTGCTTGTTTAGAGAATTATATGTTTCTTCACTCCTCCTTCTGTTTCGAGTTATATAGTTAGTTCTTATTTTCCTAGTTTCTTAAAGTGGAAGGTTATCAACTTTTTTTTTTTTTTTTGGTGGTCGTGGGGCTTGAACTCTGGGCCTGGTCGCTGTCCCTCAGCTCTTCAGCTCAAGGCGAACACTCAGTGCCACTTCTGGTTTTCTAGTGGTTTATTGGAGATAAGAGTCTCACGGACTTTCCTGCCAGGGCTGGCTTTGAACTGCGATCCTCAGATCTCAGCCTCCTGAGTAGCTAGGATTACAGGCATGAGCCACCGGCCCGTGGCTTCAATTTGAATGCTTTCTTCTTTTAAAACTTTTATTAACATGAATTAACTGAACAAAAGGGTTTTATTGTGAGATTTACTTATATGAATATGGTATATATACTTTGATTAAATTTACCCCATGTTCTTTCTTAACCCCACTGCTACCTCCCCTCTCCTTAAGAGTTTTAGGTTTTGATTTTTTTTATCATCTTAAATAGTTGCACAAGGGTTTTAACTAAATAGTTTTAAATACAATTCTTTAGAACTATAAGTTTTCCTATAAGCTTTAATTTAGCTACATCCCATATATTTATTTGCATATATACTTAAAATCATTTCTAATTTCCCTTGTTATTTCATCTTCTACCTCTTGGCTGTTTAGGGACAGTTTAAAATTTTTTCTACAAATATGAATCATATAATTTTTTCAGTTTTTTTCAATTTAATTTCATTATGATCTGAAAATATGCCTTTTATGATTTCAGCCCACTTAAATGTATTGAGACTTGTTTATGGCTAACATATGGTGTATGCTGGAGACTGCACCATGTAAATTTGAGCAGAATGTATATTTTTTTCACTGTTAGTTGGACTAATAGATATGTACTTCTAGGTGGCTTGTCGTATTGGTCAAGCTTTTTATTTCTATGTTGTTCTTCTGCCAGTTTTATCCTTTACTGAAAGTAGGATATTGAGATTTTTAACTATTATTGTTCTGTCTCTTTCTCTCTTAAATTCTGTTGGTTTTTGCTTTATGTAGTTTGAGGTTCTATTGCCAAATGCATATACTCACAATTTTGTCTTAAAGTCTGTTCTTATTTTTTCTGATATTAGCATAGTCATGTCAATTCTCCTTCAATTATTTCTTGCATGATATAATTTTGTCTGTCAGTATTCATTATCTTTGTGTTATTGTGATCAAACAGCTGAGAAAAAGAATTTAAGAGAGGAGGGACTTACATGGGATCACATTTTCCGAGATTTCAGTCTGTAGTCCTTGGTTCCATGGTAAGGTAGAACTTCATGGCAGCAGAAACGTGGAGTTGTAGTAGGCTGTTTGAGTTCTGACAGATAGGAAGCAGAAAGTAAAACAAAGGGACTGGGGGGAGCAGGTATAACCTTCAAAGGCATATCTCCAGTGGCTTCTTTCTTTCTTTTTTTAAACTCAAGGGGAATTTTAATAGGTTACTTGCAATTGTTATTACAGGCAACAACTTTTACATGATTTTATTTCCAAACCCACAAAAAACAAATTTTATACAAATCAGCACTGTAAAAAATGTCAATTACAGCCAGTGGTTTATTTCTTTCAGCTATGCCTCATATCCTAAAGTTACCACTATCTCCCCTAAAAGCGGCAGGAGGTAAGGAACAACATTCAACACATAAGCCTATGAAGGATGTTTCATATTCAAACCATAACATTATTCTTTCAATTTCAAGCTTTTGTATTTTTTTAACAAAGTGTGTCTTTGTAGATTAAAAAAATAATTGGATCATTAAAAAAAATCTAGTTGGATAATTTCTGGCTTTTAATTAAAGTATTACATCCTTTTACATTTGATGTAATTATTGATAAAGGAGAATTTATCACTGCTATTTTCTGTGTGTCCCATGTCATTTTTTATTCCCTACTTATTTCTTTCCTCTGAATTAAAAAATATTTCCTAATCCTCTTGTTTATTTTACAGAATTTTTGGAGATATTTCTCAGTGCTTATCCTGGGGATTAAATTAGCATTTTAGCTTAAAATAATCTGCTTTGATTAATACTAATTTAATTTTAATTTCATAGAAAAGGCTTGCTCCAGTATGACTCTTCCAGCTCAGAACCTTGTTTAGTTAGAGCATCCTTTACGGTGCACTCAGTGTCTCAGTGCTAGTAAGCACTCATTATAAATCCTGAAGAATTCCTAATTTCTGTTTGGAAAATCAATAAAAGTATGAGATGGCTGGTTAAGCAGGGAATGTGGTAGCTTTATTTCACAAAGGAGTTATTGAAGAAATGTCCTGCTCATTGAAAATTCCCATTTTTCACTTGGTTGCTTAGAAAGCAATTTTGTGTGCAACTAAAATAAAAGTAAAAATTGCTTCCCAGAGTGCTTTCTTTTTTTTATGCTTCCTGCTGTAGCTATGATGACAGGTGTGAGCCACCATGCCCAGCTTCTTTTACTGAAATCGAATCTTGTGAGACTTTTTGCCTGAGCTATTCTCTCTCTCTCTCTCTCTCTCTCTCTCTCTCTCTTTTAATTGTGAAAATACCATACAGAGGAGTTACAATTACATGGGCAAGATAATGAATACATTTCTTATCAAGCATTGTTGCCTCCTCCTTTGTTTCCCCTTCCCATCCCTTCCCATCTTCTCCCCACTCCCCACCCCCAGAGTGCTTTAAATAAGTTATAATGCATTTTCAGACACAAAGGATGATGGGGAGATTTCCCAACAAGCTTGAATAAAGGTGAGAGAATTGCTGTTTTTTTATGAAATGTTTCAGCACTGACTTTAAGGTATCCTTGGTAATCTCACTTTTTTTTTAAATGAGCACATTGTAACTCTCAAACTGAGGAGATGTAAATAAGAGTTCTAGGATATGGAAAATAAAACAGATTAGTGCTATTTGTGTGTTAGGCACACTCTCTCTCTCACACACACACACACATACTCACATACATATAATTACACAATTTATAACACATCACTTTGCATTGCAGTGATTTGTTTAACCATAAACTGAAATAGGAAGTATAAGTGGAATGTGGTAGCTTCCAAATTGTTTTCTTAAATGTTTATGTTAGTTTTATTTTGTACAATTACTTTCTTCTATCTCCAGGTTTTTGAACTCTGTTGATAGAGGTAAAATAGCCTTTCTAAGATTCTCTGTACTCTGAGACAGCATTCTAACATGCATTTTATTATGCAAATAATAGAAGCAAAATGCTACTCTTGGAATGGGGACAATTGAGACAATAAGTAGCTAAACTACTTTGCACAATGATGTAAATATTTGACTCTACTGTGGAAAGAATTACATCTTGTATCAATTATTTTTGACCACAATAATGGTGTATATAAAACAACCTCAAAACTCAGTGACTGAGAAATATAACTTTCTCCTCACAGATCTGTATCCGCTAGGCTGGTTTCACTTTACAAGGCAGGTCTCCAGGTCTGCAGATCTACTCTTCCTACACATCTTTCACTCTAGTTGGTCCCACTGGACTATTTAATGTACATTCTTCTCATATTGATAGTAAAGGCACACCCAGGGGCCAACTCCTTCTTCTAAGTACATTTCACATCTGCTATCATCAGCCAGAGTAAGACACGTGGTTGAGCTCAAAGTTAAGAAGTAAGGAAAAAATAGGTTTACTTTAGAAGGAAATAATATAAAGGTACAATGTATGTGTGTGTGTGTATGTGTGTGTGCAGGAAGTAAGAAATAAGTACAATGATTCAATAACTTCCATTCAAATAATTCAATTAATTGAAATGTGTTTCAACTTGAGATAAAGAGTTGATGGATCAAAGAAAGAGACATGGAAAATATGTGGTCATAGAGGAAGATAGAGGATCCTTACAATATAACACAGGAAACAATGAATGAGAGAGTTGGCTGTGGTCATTTAGTAGACTATACAGTTCCTGACATATTCCTGCTTATATTAGCTGACTTAGGGGAATGTAAGAACAAAGCTGAGCTAGGAACATTGCATAGGCATGATATTCTTGGACTGATTTTAGTATTCATTTATAATAGCATGCCAGGCCAAGAAGACAAGTGACAACAAGGGTGCATTGTAGAACACACAAGTGTTCCTGTTGGTTTTTGAGGAATATTTTAGATGTTCAACACTAAAGAATACTAATTTTCTGTTAATCAGGACAAGTAGGGTCTGGTCTTGAGATATCCCAATTTTAACATTTATGCTATAGGCTACCAAAGCAAGGTGTAATTAGGGTTTCCTTAATTCGAGAGTTTTCAGTGATGATGATAATAATTACAACTTCTGTTTCATATTAGATTAAAATTTTTAGTCACTTCCCTGGCCTCTAAGCCCAAAGACAATTTATTTGGAAGCAAAAATAATATCTCCCTCGAGGCTTAAGTCACGTAGTTCATGGGCATTTCTATGTCTTATAATTTACCCAGTCATAAAATATGAGACCTAATCTATACAGAGGAGGTAAAACTATGTAAGGCAGTTTCTAATTTCAAGTCATCATCCCCAATAAGACAAACAAAATGCTAAGTACCAGAGGAGTCTGTAATTTTTTTTCTTTTTTTGGCGGGGGGGAGTCCGGTCGTGGGGCCTGAACTCTGGGCCTGGGCGCTGTCCCTCAGCTCTTCAGCTCAAGGCTAGCGCTCTACCACTTGAGCCACAGCACCACTTCCAGCTTTTTTCTTTTTGCTTATGTGGTGCTGAGGAATCGAACCCAGGGCCTCAGGCATGCAAGGCAAACGCTCTACCACTGAGCCACCTTCCCAGCCCCGAGTCTATAAATGTTTTGAAGAGAAAGGAGTGCTAGTCAGTGGAAATCTTGACCTATACAAATCTAAAACAAAGCTGATCATAGAAATAAATCCCTTAATGTTTTGAAACGAGCCAGGGCAATCGGAAAGTAGCTAGATCAGCATTCAGAATGTTAAGTACATCATGGGATTCCCAATTAAGACTGTAACACAGAAACCCAAAGCAATTAAGTGTGCCCATTCACTTATATATTCATTAAAAACAAGTCATGGGGGAGACAGGGCTCAGTATGTGCATGACACACACAAAGGACAGAGCAGGGAACAAGGTCCGAAAGAGCCCTCGTTCTCTGCAAAGTGGTTAGAAGAAGAGATAAAAATTAGCAAGCAAAGAAAATGAACACATAAATTTGAGGAAAAAAACACCATTGCCTCAAAGAAATGAACAACGTGACAAAGAGCTACTTTCTCCTGGGTTTTCAGGGAAGGCCTCTGAAGAGGTCCATTGTCTTGGGCCTCAGTGGATAGAGGTCATTGTGCAAAGCAGATTTGGGACAGGGCACCTTAAGAAGAGAATAACAACTCTGAGGGCTCATCAGTGGCTGTAAATGGAGAGAATGCCAGTATGAAATCATATCTTCCCTTTTACTTCTTGCTTCGTTTAATCAAAGTCCGTTTTAATCACTCATGGTGATGGAGAGGGTCAATGGTTCTGTCAGCCCAAGATTTGTTGTATTTTCGATTATGGTAGACATAGTACTAGAAAATGACTGTGTCTGAAAATTTGGAAATTCAATGCCATACTTTAAAAAGTGAGGAGAGGGGCTGGGAAGGTGGCTCAGTGGTAGAGCACTTGCCTTTCATGCACGAGGCTCTGGGTTCGATTCCTCAGCACCACATAAGCAGAAAAAAAATGGAATTGGTGCTTTGGCTCAAGTGGTAGAGCACTAGTCTTGAGCTGAAGAGCTGAGGGACAGCGCCCAGGCCCAGAGTTTATCCCCAAAACCAACACCCCCCCAAAAAAGTGAGGAGAATCATGACAGGAAGGATCAGCTCTGAAGATAACCAAGAGAGTGCCCAGCTATCCCACCCAGTTAACCCTTTCGCTCCATGGCTCTTCACTGTACACTTGCACTATGTAAAATGAGCTTTTCTTCTGGAAGAGGAGATCCCTACAGCAGCTTTCATTTTTCATTCACTTTCTCTGGACTTTCTTTTCAGAGCATCTTCCTTGAAGCCTTCCACAGCTGGGAGAAGAAACATGAGCAGAAGAATGTGAAGAAATTGTTTGAAAATAATTAACTTACTATTTAGTCGTGAAGATGAATAACAAATGTCCTTCTGCTACAAACTCCAGCAAGCCTGTATATAGACTACTAGAACCAAACGAGATGATCATGTCCCTTACAAAGTGAAAAATAGGGTCTAAGTATTGTGGCACACATCTCTGAGGCTGAAGCAGGATTATGAGTTCAAAGCCAGCCTGAGCTACATGAAGAGAGACTCCCCTTTCTGTTTTACAAATATGATACGGGGTAGGGGGAGGTCTTTACTGATGAATTTCTTGTCCTAGCTCTACTGCTCAGAGCTGAAAACTCTCACTATGTAGCTTCAAAGCTGATACTCCATTCCCACACTGATTTCAAAATTTTTATATCTTGAGCATCTTGTTCAAAGTCAGCATTCTTCATGTTTATTAATGGAGTAATGTTTTAGTAATTATACTGTATGTCAGGTAAGAAGTGTTAAAATAAAGCACAGGATAACAATACATAACCCAATATTATTATTATTCAAGATTTAATTTTGCAGCCTAGCTTTTGGTTGTTGTTTTGGAGTTTTTGGGTTTTGGTTTGGGTTTGGGTTTTTTGCATGCTAGTTTCTGTCATGGCAAATTTCCGGGCTCCATCCCAGCCTATTTAAGGCCAACTCCACTTAGCTGAGAAAGGAGGTTTTAACAACTAAAACAAGTGAAAAGAAAATCCATGCCACTTTAAAGAATATAAAAAAGGAAAAACAGTTCTTCCTCCAGTAGGCAAACATTTTAAGAATGTTAATTGGGACAAGTTTGATATAAACATTTTTTGTCACATTCTAAAATAAACCCTAACCAACAAGGAAGATTCTTCACTCAGAAAGCATTGTTGATGGTGAGATATAAGTGCAAAGTTGATAATAATTATTTTTTTCCATTTAAGGGAATTGGACTGACACTTACATATATAAATTTTCCACAAAAAGTTATGTGCTGCATTTGTACCCATTTTCCAAACTACAGATAAAATGATAGCCTAAAATATATCTACTGATAATTTACTGTTCTCGTTGGTATAACACTATGTAAAGAAAAGGCACAGTTTGCCAGGTGCCGGTGACTCATGCCTATAATCCTAACTACTAAGGAGGCTGAGATCTGAGGATTGAGGTTCAAAGCCAGCCCAGGCAGGAAACTCCATGAGACTCTTATCTCCCATAAACCACCAGAAAATCAGAAGTGACACAGTGGCTCAAGTAGTAGAACACTAGCCTTGAGCTGAAGAACTGAAGGACAGCACCCAGGCCCAGAGTTCAAGCCCCACAACTGATAAAAAAAAAAAAAAAGAAAAGGCATAGTCTGAATATGTTCGATTCGATTATGTTCCTTTTATTTCTTCCAGATAGATAAAATGTGGCAATATTAGAGTTATTACTTTCCTTTTTCACACTGACCATTAAATGATGATTTTCTCCAACACTGGAAATCAGTCAACTGGGACAAATAAAATCTAGAATGCAGTCAAAATTCAATGTATATCCTACAAAATTAAGAAGAGTGAGGGAAAAGGGTGTGTTGGGAGGGATGGGTGAGAATGTTGAAAGGGGTGACATTGATCAGATGCATTGTATCATAAACTGCTTTGTTGAATCACACAACTCTTGTGTACAACTACTTAAAAATAATGCATTTTTAAAAAAATGGAGTAGGAAGCCCTGATTAAAGTAGATTGAAAGAAATTATTTAAAATGGCTGCAGAATAGTATGTCCACATGGCTGGCTTCCTATAGATAGTTCTATTTTGCTTCTTTCTTCTGCTTCCTTAGCCAAATCTTCCCTTAGGCAGGTTGAGCTCTATGTCTCAGTGTTCTTTTGCTGTTTTCTCAAGGTCTCTTCTGTCTCCTTGATGTGATTCCCATGCTTCAAAAGGACTTCTTTGAAACCACATGGATTTCCCACAACAGATGGCCATGTTTGGAGTAGCAGTATGAGTTCAGACTCTGCTCATGGAGTCAGGGGAAAGTTAAGCAAATGTCTCAAAATTTCTTTTATAGAGTATCCTGGTGATGGACCTGTATTTCAAGCAGAGATGAAGATAAATCTCACTCTTCTTTTTTAATGTGGAAAATCTCTTTATTTTTTAATTAATTTACTTTTAAATTTTATTTTCAAGGTGATGTACAGAGGGGTTACAGTTACATAAGAAAGGTAGTGAGTACATTTCTTGTTAAACTTGTTACCTCTCCCTCATTTTTCTCCCACTTTTCTTCCTCCCAAATCCCCCCAGTTGTACAGATCATTCCCAACATGTTGTCTTGTGAGTATCGCTGTTACATTGGTTCCCCCTTTGTCCTTTGTCTCACCATTTTGTTGTTCCCCTTCCCTTCTCTAATTCAGATAAACATATATACAATACCCAGGGTACCAAAATCAAATACAGTGACAACAGGGGATAAACCATAGGGAAGAAATTAAAAATAAACAAGAAATCATAAGCCAAAGAAACATAGGTCCCATGGTTTCCCTCATTTGTAATAATTAGTATATTTCTATGATAATCCTAACATATAAGCAGAATAGCTCAATAGCTATGTACATATGACCATATAAAATGATGCTAAGTGAAATGAACTCCAAGCATGGACACAAGAGGTTTTTCTTTTTTGTTGTTGCTTTTAATCTCACTCTTCTTATGCAGTAAATGCATCATTTTCTCAGTCAAAAAGCATAGACATTTTCATTAGGTGACCTCTAGGCATAGTCACTTATAAGAGTTAAGTATTTAAGTACCTGATACCTTTTCTCACACACCCATTTTCCCCCCACTTTATTTTCTGTTTCCTTCTTACTGCCAATGCCTCACCCTGCCCATTCCAACCCACCACCATCCAGGCTGGAATTCACAAATGGAAGTAATTCTGCTGAGAGTTTTATATTCCGCTGGATGACAGAAGTTCACTGCTGGAGTTATTGTAGCTGAACTATGCAGATGGTTGTCATAATTCTTCTCTTCTCAGCGTGCTTGGCTATTTTATCTCCCTTTGTCCATCATCAACACAGGTTTAAGTGTTATCTTCTCCAAAGATTGGAAAGGTGAAATTTCAAGTAAGGTGAGTCTAGCCTAAGTTAAATTTTCACTTCAATTCAGAAAGGAGGCTTTTCAAAACAAATATTGACTGAAGTAAGAAGATTAACATGCTTTTAAAATGTTTGCCTTTTCTGTATTAAGTAGGCTTATTTATTAAAGTCATTTAAACAAATATTTTTTTCTGACATCCACTATGTGCCAGACATTGTTCCTCATTCTTAGGATATCTCAGTGCACAAAAAGAAAGACTTTGAGCTTGCATAAGAGCTTGAATATCAGGCAGTAATGATGTTGGTTGTTAAAAGCTTTCCAAGACACAAGAATCTTTCCCATAGGACAAGGGAAAGGAAGAAAGATAAGTACAATTAGGAGAAAAGGAGCTTTGAGGGCCCAATTTAACCTAAGATGACTAAGGCAGGATTTATTGAGATGATGATTCCTGCATAAAAATGGAAAGTGCTTTTCCAGGAAGAGGAAGTGCAGTAGCCCTTAGATGGGAGTTTGCCCAACATGTTTGAGGACCAAGAAAGTCAGTGTGATGAAATGGAGTGAATCAGGTGGAGAGGAGAAGAATCAGACCCTTAACAGATCAGAATGAACAGAATTAGAAGAATATTCGTTTCCCTCTAGTGAGCTAGAGAGAGACATGAAGTTTCTGGGCAGAGCAGCAGACTGCTTGAGAAAATTAGGTATAAAAGGTTATATTAGTATTTAAGCTGAGAATAGATAGTAGGGAGAGAAGAGGATGGAAACAGAAGATTAGAAAGCTGGTAACCATAGTTTAGACCCAATAATAGTAGACATAACCTTGAGAAATAGTAGTCATATTCTGGATAAAGAATATTGGTAGAATCAGGTTTTCTGAAGAACTGGATATAAGATGTGAGAGAAATATGTCACAGATGTGACTTGAGCCCTGGGAAAATGGGTGTTGCAATCTACCAAGGTCTGAGTAGCAGTCAGAGGTGTAGGTGCTCTACCTGGAGTTCAGTTTTTGACATGTTCACTCTGAGACAACCAAATGGGTAACTGTGTAAACCTGAGGATCAGAAGGAAGGTTTGAAGTGAAGAGATAAATTTAGGAATGTTAAGCATTTTCCTGGTACTTAAAGTTTTGAGATTAGATGAAATCACCATTGAATTAAGTATTGAGAGAAAGGGGAAAAAAGTATAGAGAGAAAGGGAAAAAAAGGAGGATCAGCAAAAGAGCACCAGAGACATCCAACATTATTAACTGGTTAGGGGAAAGGAAAAAGCCAGCAAGAGACTGAGAAACAAATAAGAAGATGGCAGAAATCCAAGGAAGTGTTTCGCCCTAAGAGCCAAATGAAGAAAGGGCACGTAAAGTGAGAAGTGACCTCTGATGAGCAAAATATAATCTATGCACATCTGGAATAGCATGGTGAAACTCCTTGGAGCAATTAAATCACACTAAAAGAAAATAATTATAGTAAAATAAAAGCAAGCTCTATTGGGGGGGGGTGGCAGGGGTCCAGCAGGATCAGGGAGGACTAACAAAGCAGGTGAATGGGGATGAATATAGCTGAAGCAGTATGTTTGTATGAAAATAGAAAATAGAACAATGGAACCTGTTGTAATTGGGGGGTTTGGGGAGGTTCTTTGTGATTTTTTTCCAGTCCTGGGGCTTGAACTCAGGGTCTGGGTGCTGTCCCTGAGCCTCTTTATGCCAAAGGCTAGCGCTCTATCACTTGAGTTACAATGCCACTTCTGGCTTTTTGTTGGTGGTGGTCATGGGGCTTGAACTCTGGGCCTGGGCACTTTCCCTCAGCTCTTCAGCTCAAAGAGAGCACTCTACCACTTGAGCCACAGTGCCACTTCCAGTATTCTGGTGGTTAATTGGAGATAAGATCTCACAAACTTTCCTGCTTGGGCTGGCTTTAAACCTTGATCCTCAGATCTCAGCCTCTTGAGTAGCTAGGATTATAGGCATGAGTCACTGGTGCCCAGCTCGCGTCTGGCTTTTTTGAATAGCTTATTAGAGATAAAAGTCTCATGGGAACTTTTCTGGCCAGTCTGGTTTCTAACTCCAGTCCTTAGATCTCAGCCTCCTGAGTAGCTAGGATTACAGGTGTGACTCACTGGCACCTGGCTGTAATTGTTTTCAGAAGGGAGAGTGAGAGGGAGGAGAGTGATAGAGGGGTTAGAGTTGACTGGATACATTGTATACAGGTGTAAAAACGTCACAATAAACTCCTCCACCCTTGTACATTTCATGTTTGCGTTAAAAATTAACCATCAAATTTAACAACATGGAGGTCATTAGTGAAGCCTAAGAGCAGTTTTAGTAAAGTAGAAAACCCAATTAGGATTGGTTTTAGAAGAGTAGAAGGAGAATAATCAGGAATTGCCATTTGAGAGATCCATTCCAACAATTTCTTTTGAAGAATTTGAAGAAATGGGGTGATAGCTTTTAGAGAAACATGGGAAGATAACAGCATGTACTCAGTTGCTTGAAATGATCCAACAGAGAAAAAAAGATTCTGAAAGAAGGAAAGGATGGTTGCTAGGGCTGTGTCCCTGAGTAGACGAGAAGAAATGGGATCTAGTGCCCAGGTAGAGGTGAGAAAGTGGCTCGTGAGAGACAGATGTAATAAGGGTAAGAAAGTGATTGAGAGTCAATACAAGTGTTCCTCTAATTACTGCGTGTATTACTGAATGTAATATCATTAGCTAAGATTACAGCCATGGAAGAGTGGGAGTTATGAATGGCTTGAGGAGAGAGAGGAGAGTATCAAATAAATAATGAGTGGGCAAGAGAGTGGACTTGAGAAGACTAGAACAATTCTTGTAAGCACTGTTTACTTGAAGTTTTGCTAACAAAAGTAAGACCAATCTTCACAGCTGTTTTCTTTTCTTCTCTAAATATGTAAAGTACCCAATAAAGACAGATTGGACAGACTAGAATCTGACCAGCATTGGGGTTTTGTCAAACAAAGTTGATAAAGCAAGAGAGAGGGGCAAGGAAATTGGAAGTGTGTGTGCAAGTGAGGATACGGAGGAGGAGAAGGACAGGCAGGGGGGAAAGGGAGGGAAAGGATAGGGGAAAGGTGGTAGAAGAGTTGGAGGTCCCAGAGAGTGAGAGTATTGGAGTACCAGAGAGGCTGGTCTGAAAAGACAGGAGATAATGATCAGAATGGAATACAGAACACCGAGACACAAACCAGCAGCCCTTTGGAGTGGGTGACTACAGGGGGAAGACAATGGCACAGACAAAAAGAAGCCCTAAGCCTACCTGTTTTCTAACCCATGGCATTGGAAGGGTCATTCATCTGTACAATGAAAGGAGCTGAAATCAAAAATAGCAAATTAAGGTAAGCAAAGTGACAGTACAACTGAGCAACAGAGTACTATACAGCACTTATTAGAATGTTAGGAAAATATTTAAAAACATATGGGGGGGCTGGGAAGGTGGCTCAGTGGTATAGTGCTTGCTTGGCATGCATGAGGCTCTGGGTTCGATTCCTCAGCACCACATAAGCAGAAAAGGCCAGAAGTGGCACTGTGGCTCAAGTGGTAGAGCGCTAGCCTTGAGCTGAAGAGCTCAGGGACAGTGCCCAGGCCCAGAGTTCAGGCCCCATGACCGACAAAATAAAAAATGGAAATGATGAAAGAATGGTAAGTGGGGGAACCCAAGTTATATCATTTTAGATGCAGTACCAACCCCATTATCTCAAAAGATAGCTTATGAATACAGAAAAGGCTAGGGAAGTGAAATAATGTTAATGGCGCTTCTATCTAGGTAGAACTTATTTTAATCTTTCTACCTCTTGTCATTTTCTAAATTTCCCTTAAAAAGACATGAAAATTTATTTGAAACAAAATGCAGCCAAAGAAAGCCATCACTGAATTATTCCAAGTGCATTCATTAAATGTCCTGAGAACATTTTCCAACACACACACACACACACACACACACTTTCAGCTGCCAGACTTTCCATTGTCTTCTTCATAATGGTTCACTTAAGTTTACATTTTTGCAAAATGTGACATAATTTTGTGTCAACTTTTGAGTTGTCTTTTATCTGCAAAGGATGGTTCACATAACGCACACCCCCTTCTTTTGCAATCAACGAAAGTTCTAGGAACTTATTCTTTTGCCTAAAAAAAATCTATATGAGTATTCAAATTTGAAATGATCTTCCATTGTAGAGAAGATGAATGTGTTTCACAGGCACTATGAGAAAATAGCAGTTCTATAAAGATGAGGCTTCTAGATCAGGCCTGGAGAACCCAAGTGGTCCTAAATTAGGTTCCTTTGGTAGAGATCTTTGCCTCTCAGGGCTAGGTAGAGAAAACAAAGCCACCACTACAGGCATATTTCAGGCTGGATGCATTGAAGAGAATGACAGTTAATTCTAGATTTGTGATTAAGCAAACTCATGCATACACATACACTGTGCTCCTTCTAGGAACAGAATACACATTGGTGTTTGTGAACCTAGTGATTGTCTTATGTTCTGTCATTTGTCATTGCTAGATTTTCCTAAAGACTTTTTTCCTGGCATATTAAGAGAAATTCTATTCAGTATGGGAATGACAAAGGCCTTCTTTTGACTCAGCATCCTGTAGATATCTATAGCGCTAATCTCTACTACTTTCTATCAAATTTACAATTTGAGGACTAGGAAGACAGTCAAAAAAGAGATCCTAGATGAAGTCACATGACATTTGACTCAAAATGAAATGACATGATAGCACCATTCATCTTATATTCCAAAGCCAGACCTCACTCATCATTTTAAAGGTACATTTCATTTTTAATATGTAAGGTTAGAGAGGAAAAGTTATTTTTGTTTGAAAGCAATTTATATGCATTTGACAAGAAAAAATTTTGAAAGGAAAATATAATTGAACTTTAGCTACTGAAAGATTGTATGTCTAATCGTCACTGCAGAAAAGTCTCTGGAATGATTTTAGAGGAAATAGCATATCCTGGAAGCTGAAAAAAACATCATTTTAAGGATGAAATTTCCTATATCATGGGAATCATAGCACTATTTCCCTGGTTATAGCTGACTCCAAATCTTTGGCACTCTCGCCTGAAAATCTAATACTGCCATGGAGTGGGGATGCCCAGCTATAAAAATCTTGGTTTTATACCTTATTTTTTGTGTCTTGTTTTACCATTGCCTTTATTCCTAACCACAAGCCAAGTAAAAAAGTAAACCACTATCTCTACTCAAGTTTACATTAGAGCTTCAGATCAAAAACAGAAAATGTTAAGTGTCCTTATTATTCTTACAATAAGGAATTTCATTCTACTAGTTTGTATAGTCAGCATAGAAGGTAGAAGAAGCCTATAAGGTACCTACAGCCTAATCTTGCAGCCTAGATAGGCAACTGACTCAGCCAAGGTCATGAGGCTGCCCAAGTACACTCAAATGAATGAAGACCTCAAAATTAGATTTTCTTGTATATGTGTATCTACCAACAATTCTCTCCCTATTACACATCTATATAATACACATACTCACTAAGCACACACCTTCAAAGCCTCAAAGAATTCAAGAAACAACAATGTAAAATTTGGCTATAGAACTTGATTGTGTGGTTTAAATATGTTGAGAAGGTCTGGCCTGCCTCATCTAAGAACTTTGTGCAATTAATGTGATTTTTTATTAAAAACATATTTTAAATGAAATGAACTTTGTAATTATATAAAGAAGCTATGTTAGAACTAAAATGAACACCTGGAAACTGTAAAACAAGTATAAAAAGTAACAAGTATACTTCTCCAGTGGTTGCTATCTAGTATTTTACTATATTGTTTAATTCTTCAACAATCCCATAAGGAGAGCTGCCACTCTTAGTCTTATTTTATAGATGTGGGAACTGAATTCTGAACAAATTGTGGAATTGTCCAAGATAATTTATCAAGTAGCTAAGTTGAGATTGGACCCCAGGTAATCTTAACCTTTCCACCAACCAGATAGTAGAGTAGTACAATTATTAGTGCGTTAGAAAGTAGGCCTTTGTGTGAATTCAATTCTCAGTTAAATGGTCTGTGTATTTAAGTGATGGCTGATATGATTAGCACCTTATATGCTTTAGAAATGGAACTTCTCATGCATGGATAATTGACATGTGTGTGCTTGCTTTTCTGTTCCCAAGACTAACTTTTTAAATTCCACTAACATGTTAAGATAGTAATAATGAAAAAAATCAATCATGTAAACAAACCATCAGGTCAAGAATCCAACAGAAGTATTACCCACCAGTTTTGCAAAGAGATGGTAGAAATTAGTGAGTGGATGGACTTTAACCATTGCATTGAAAACAACCCACCATGCCCTTGTAAATCATTGTTGAATTCATTACTTATTAAAGATTGTCCTTCTCATTATCCTGCCCTATGGAAAGTCATGACAAGATTTGCCTGACACCCAACCTGAATCTTCGAACTCAAGTAGCCCATTTCTCTGGTGTGTCAGCCTGCTGCAGGTGTTTCTCTATCACAATGAATAATTACATCAAACAAAGACAAGAAATATTCTAAAGCTGACAAAACCATGTATCTGAAATCTGTATTTTCTGTCTCTTGGGAAATTAAAAATCTACAAATACAGGGGGCTTCAGTGCCCATGACTTGGGGGTATTCCAGGATTCTAAAGAAAGACCTTTTCTTTATAAGCTCAAAGATTGCAGTAGTGCCAGAAATTAAACTATGTTTCTAAACTGGACACCAGTATACCAGCATGCTTTCCTAACTCTCTAAATCTCCCAACAAAAAAACAAAAACACTAGCAATCAAACGAGTGAGCAAGAAATGACAAGTGTTTTGACAGCTCTAAAATACTTTGAGGTATTTTTAGCATATTTCTGAGTTGTATTAGCTTAACCTGTAATAGAATATAAATGAGCCCATATGGCACAGATGTAATTATGTTCCATGCGAGAAATCCCTGTGGTAGGTTGGGGAGGGGACTGAGGGAGATGAATGCACCAGCCCCCACCTCCTTCTCTCTCTCTCTCTCTCTCTCTCTCACACACACACACACACACCTCTCTCTCTCTCTCTCTCTCTCTCTCTCTCTCTCTCTCACCACATGTGCCTTCTGGAGGGCATGATTTACACATCATTTGCATTGAGAAGAATAGAAAGAAACACAATGCTAACAACACAGCACTGAAAAGGGCAGGCAAAAGATTGGGAATCCCTAAGGGTGCTGCTTTCTATGACTGACATCCAGTTAGGAGCTGAGGCAGCTTCCCCCTGGGATCACATTTGATGAAGTGATCTTTGATTATGTGGGCACAGCAATCATAAGGCGTAATTATTATTACTGCAAGAGAATGGGCAACAAGTCTCAGGGGTGGGGGTGGGGATCCCCTGTCACAGACACTTCTGGTGCACGCTGGAAGCAAATGTTCTCCCAAGGATCATTTTCATTCCAACCTGATATTTAGCTGAAGCTTCTTTGACTACCAGTCATGAAACATTAAATATAGATTAGAGCCAGTGAGATGTTGAAAGTTGAAATTCACCGGAGGTGCACACTTGTGTCCTTGAGAAACAACCTCGAATGCTGTCCAGATGTTGCAGCAATAAGGCATAGTGGTCCCAGGCTGCAAGGAGGCCACAACAGAGGCGCGAGGAGATGTTTAGCATTCCACTGGCCTTCAGTTTGGTTTATTTGTACTACATTAATTTAGCAGTGAATCCTAACAGGCTGTTAGTGGTAGATGTAGCAAAGTGTTCACTGTCCTCAAAGAATGAAGAAGAAGTGCTTTTGTGCCAAAAAAGGGGAGTCATTCAAAGATGTAATTGATTTTCTACAGTTTCAAACTGTGATAAGACCTAAGGTCTAGCCAGGGAAACATATGTTAGCAGTTCTGTCTCTGATTTGCAATGGATCCTAAAGAAAGAACCACCCCATTACTAGTAGATAGTTAACTGGCTTTGAACCATTCACTAGATATTAACAGAGAGTGGTAAGTGGAATCTGGAATAAATTGGCCTGTTTTGGAGCATGCTGTAGAGGTCTGCTAAAATTCGCCCCCTCTCTTTTACTCCCCACCAGGTGTGTGGGAACACAGCTTGTGTTTCCTCAATATATCGTGTGTGCTGCATTGACATTTGAGAATCCCCATAACCACCACACACTCTCACAAAATGTGAATCAGATAGAGGTTTTTCTGGTACATTAAAGGTATGCAACACTCTCTTCAGAGAAGACTCTTGATCTCTACTGTCCTGGTAAGCCAGAGATATTGAATCAGTCATCATGGTGGCCACTGACCAGCTTTTCTTTCTATTCATTAGACATGGAGCTATAAGAGCTGAACAGATGAACAGTCAGGCAGCTAGAAAGGGAGCTCTAGGAACTCCTTACCAGTGCAGGTGGCAAGTGCTGGTGTTGCTGAACAAAGGAGTTTTCATTCCCACAGACCTTTAGAAACAGGAGGACTGGTTAGCTCTTCAGGTCTTCCTAGAAGCAAAGTGATGGATTAGATGACACATACTGACCACCCCCACTCCCTTTCTGAAGCTCTAAGATTTTACCTTTCTATCAAACTAGTTCCCAGAATTGCTGAGTCTTTCCCTATCAGAGAGAGAGAGAAAGAGAGGAGAAAGAGAGGAGAGAGAGAGAGAGGAGAAAGAGAGGAGAGAGAGAGAGAGGAGAGAGAGAGGAGAGAGAGAGAGAGGAGAAAGAGAGAAAGAAGGAGAGAGAGAGAGAGAACCAAAAGCTCTGTGTGAAGTTGGAGTAGTCACTGGAGGCTATCATCACTGTGCTTCAGGGCATAAGGTGATCATTAACAGTCAGCCAAGCAAATGCCTGAGGCATGAGATAAGGCAGAGTAGACTCTTACCTTTTGAATACCCCTCCCCTAGCTCCAGTTAGACAACCCCTCCTGCAATGCCAATTTTGTGTTTATACTAATAGGGGAAATAGATTTGTAGGAATAACCTTCAAATCACATTAAATACCATTTCATCAGAAATAGAGAAAAAGCCATCATCTACTCATTTTTTTTTTTTTGGTCGTGGGACCTGAACTCTGGGCCTGGGCACTGTCCCTCAGCTCTTCAGCTCAAGGCTAGCACTCTACCACTTGAGCCACAGCACCACTTCTGGCTTTTTCTGCTTATGTGGCGCTGAGGAATGGAACCCAGGCCTCATACATGCAAGACAAGCCCTCTACCACTGAGCCACCTTCCCAGACCCCCCTCTACTCATTTTTTATCAGGCCTCTATCCATGTATAAAGGAGCCTGGCAAGTGGGCACAAAATTAACCTCTAGAATATGGCCATATTCATATTATTGGAGAATTGCTCCCCTACAATAGGGTTTAGGGGTGGGAGGGGTAGACTGGGGACTAGTTCACCAGGGAGGTAGCCCTTGAGTTGCCTCTTAAAGAATAAAACCAATTATGCAAATACTTGGAGTTGGGGTTCAAAGGAGAACATCCTGCAGCTGGATGCACACGTGCAAGCACTGAAACTGGAACAGACACAGTGGAAGTTTCCAGGGAACTGCAAATAGTGTGGTAGGACCAGAGGGAAGCAGGTGAGTGTATAGAAAAAGGAGCTGGGCAGAGAGATGATGGCCATCCTAGAAACTCTTCCTTAGCTTTGAAGAGTTCTGAAGTGAGGGGAATCACTGATTGGAGAGAGGCTATAAAAGCAGTTAAATGGCTTTCTAGCAGGCATAAGGAAAGGGTGAGTTCCTAATTAGGCAGCAAGTGATGGTGAGGCTAGAGACTGCAGAATGGATGGGAGAAGCATTAGGGGAATAGATTCTACTGGTCTCGGACTTTTATAATGTGAGGAATGTGGGAATGGAGGAATTTGGGGGTGATTCCAAGGTAAAATGGGCAAAGAGCAAATCATCTCCATCCAAAGCATTTGACCTTCATTTATAACCCAATTATCAATCACTTGAATAACAAGTTTGTCTCTATACTTGGTTTTAAGCTCATTTTCGAGGCTTTACTTGGAATTTCCAGAGACCCCCTCAGAGGCAGTAAGGAAAAGAGACACAGAAAAGAGTGGGACCATGAAATCTGTGCTGGGAGACCCCAGATTATGGGTACTGGAGAAAGACAAGTGATTGTCATGTGTAGAACCTTCTGGCAAAGTTATATGGAGCTTAATTATTGTTATGGATAGAACCTTCTGAAAAAGCAACATAACTTCTGACCTCAAAACTTATGTTTGTGCAATTTATTCCAAGGAGGTTTAAAACTATTGTACAGAACTACATAACTATATAACAGAACTATATATAATGTTCATTACAGTACTATTAGCATTCAAAAAATCTCAAATGATCAATAATCAGGACATAATTAAATAATTGCTGTAGAAGTTAAGAGTTACATATAAAAGAAAAAGTATGGGAAGCAGTGACATCAATCAAGATGCATTGTTTTATAAATTGATTTCTTGAATGGTAATTCTTCTGTAAAACTACTTAAAGATAATAGAAATCTAATTTTCATAAAAAGAAAAATAAGCTTAAAATTTGGAAAAAGCCCAACTACTCACAATTATTCACAAGTGAGAGGTGTGGACTTGTGAATCAACTAAAAACCCACTGAGATCTGAGGAAGTAGCTCACAAGTAGTCTTCCTTATCATATGCAATGTCCTGGGTTTGATCCACAGTACTGGGAAAAACATAAGTTGAAATGACTATTTCGGCAAGCATGGTGGCACATGCCTGTAATCCTAGATACTCAGTAGGAAGAGACAGGAGAATCTCAAATTCAAGGTCAGCCTGGACAAAGTTAGTGAGGGTATGTCTAAAGTGCTTGCTTAGCATTTGGAAGGCTTTGGGTTCAATTCCCATTACAAAACAAACATACAATAACAACAAAATCATTGCTATGAACAATAAGAAAATTCAATAAAATGACAGATGACTTGTAAAAATGTCATCAGCTTTCTTCTATATATAATGTATAACAATGTTATACATTATATATAATGTTTTACAACAACAGTTGTAAAATGCAAAATATCCAATTTGTTAAGGGAACATAAATGACAATAGAAATATCCTAATTGAAAAAATAATAAAAGTAGTTCAGCATAAGAAAAGTCAGTCCTTCCAAATCACTATAAATTTCATGAATTTCTCAGTAGGCACACTAGTAGTTTTTGTTGATAACAATAGTTTGGTGATGTTCATTTTGCTTTGCTTTGCTTTTGTATGGGCAAGGTGACTGGTAACATACATAAGGTTTAATTTTTAGAAATTTAAAAAGGAATAAATGGGAAGTGGACCTGCCTTTAATAGAATTTCAGTAAATAAAACCCTTAGGCAAAGGTAGTTAAATACTTGGTGAAACTGATGGGAAACAACAGAGACATAGGATCAAATACTTGGAATTTAATATAGGGCATATAGCCCTATATCTGTTTGGTCTTATGTAGTATTTCAAGATTCAGTGGGTTTTAAACAAGTAATAATTTGCCTGCCTAAGTAGCAGGGTATAAAATTAACTCTCAAAAATCAGTGGCTTTCCTATATGCTAAGAACAAGAAGAGCATGGCTGAAATTAGGAAAGCAACTCCTTTTGTAATAGCCCTACAAAAAAAAAATAAAATACATAGAATTTAACTAAAGAAATGAAGGACCTCTATGATAAAAACTTTAAAAACCTAAAAAAAGAAATTAAAGCAGAACTAAGGAAGTGGAAAAACCTCCCATGCTCCTGAATTGGAGGATTAATATAGAGAAAATGGCAATACTGCCAAAAGCTATCTACAAATTCAATGAGATACTCAACCTCATTCTTCAATGAAACAGAAGAAGCAATCCAAAAATTTTATGGAACAATAAAAGACCCCTAATAGCAAAAGTAATCCTTAGCAGAAAGAACAGTGCTGGAGGAATATTAATACCAAATTTCAAAGTCTACTATGAAGGTATAGTAATCAAAACAGCTTGGTACTGGCACAAGAACAGACCTGAGGACCAATGGAATAGAATTGAAAGCCCAGAAATGAACCCACAGACCTATAGCCACCTAATCTTTGACAAGGGAGCTAAAAAAATAGAATGGAAGAAATCCTCTTCAGTAAATGGTGCTGACAAACTGGTTAAACACTTGTAGAAAACTAAAGCTAGATCCTTATATATCACCCTGCACCAGAATCAACTCCAAACGGATCAAAGACCTTGAAGTAAAAGCAGACACATGAAAACATTACAGGAAGGAATAAGAGAAACTCTAGGTCTCCTTGGCACAAGCTGAAATTTTCTTAAAGAGACCCAGAAACACAACAAATCAAAGAAAGATTGGAAGCCAGGCGCTGGTGGCTCACACCTATAATCCTAGCTACTCAAGCAGCTGAGATCTGAGTATCATGGTTCAAAGCCAGTCTGGGCAGGAAAGTCCATGAGACTCTTATCTCCAATAAAGTACCAGAAAACCAGAACTGACTCTGTGACTCAAGTGGAAGAGCGCTTGCCTTGAGCTGAAGAGGAGAGAGACAGCGCACAGGCTCAGAATTCAAGCCCTATGGCTGACAAAAATAAAAAAGAAAGAAAGAAAGAAAGTGAGAGGGAGGAAGGGAGGGAGGGAAGGAAGGAAGAAAGTAAGAAAGAAAGAAAGAAAGAAAGAAAGAAAGAAAGAAAGAAAGAAAGAAAGAAAGAAAGAAAGAAAGAAAGAAAGAAGAAAAAGAAAGATTGGACAAGTGGGATTTCATGAAACTGCAGAGCTTCTGCATGGCAAAACCCACAGATTGGGAGAAGATCTTCACTAGCCATACAACAGACAAGGGCCTCATATCTAAAATATACTTAGAACTCAAAAAAAATAACTCCTCCAACAAAAATACTGAAAGAAACAACCACCCCATTTATAAGTGGGCTAAAGACTTAAAGAGAGACTTCTCTGAAGGGGAAATAAGAATGGCTAATAGACACATAAAGAAATGCTCAATTTCTCTAGCCATAAAATAAAAGCAAACCAAAACAATATTGAAATTCCACCTCATCCCAGTTAGAATGGCTATAATCAAGAACTTTAATAACAACAGATGCTGGAAGGGATGTGGCCAGAAGGGAACCCTCTTGCATTGTTGGTGGGAGTGCAAAACTATTTAATCAGTTTGGAAAGAAGTATGGAGGTTCCTCAAAAGACTCCACATAGAGCTCCCCTATAACCCAGCAATCTCACTTTTGGGCATTTACCCAAATGATCACAAACAAGTCCATACTAAGGCTACCAGCACAGCATTATCACAGCATTATTCTCCATAGCTAAGATATGGAACCAACCCAGATGCCCTCAGTAGATGAATGGATCAAGAAAATGTGATACACACACACACACACACACACACACACACAATGGAATTCTATGCCTCCATCAGAAAGAATGACATTGCCCCATTTGTTAGGAAATGGAAAGACTTAGAAAAAAATTATAGTAAGTGAAGTAAGCCAGGAGCAAAGAATCATAGATCCCAAGGTTTGCTTTATTTGCGATAACTAGTAAATGTCTAGGATAATCTTACCAGACAAGTAGAAAAGGTAAAAAGCTATGCACATATGAGCAATATAGGTTAGCACCAAGTGAAATGAACCACAAGATAGGGACACAAGAGGTTTTTCTATGTTGCTGTTGTTTTTAAAGTACTTATAATGTACTATGTGATTTCTTTTGTTTCTTTTTTATGTTCTTCCCCCATGGTATAACCCCAGTTTTCATTGTATTTGATTCCAGTACCCTGCATCTTTCTATACATTTTTCTAATTCTGGGAGGGGAAGGGAAATAACAAAATGCCGAAACAAGGATACAGGTTGGCCTCTTGTAACAGTGAGATGTACAAGATACTATGTTGAAAACGAACTTTACAACTTGGGGGAGAGGAGAGGGAGGATTTGGGGAGGTGGGGAGGGAAGGGATGGTAGGGGAAAAACAACGGAGGGGATAACAATGCTTGAGAGGAAATGTACTTACCCTACTTGTGTAACTGTAACCCCTCTGTACTGTATCTTTACAATAAAAATATATATTATAAAAAAACAAAAAATAATCATTTGCCTGTCTATTGGAAATAGGCAGGGTTGAAAAGTATATTTGTTTCCATTGAGCTGTGTTCAATGATGTATATAATTAAAGGATTGTACATAAATACATTTGTATTTATAATGTAAACAGATACCCAACCTGTATTGTATGTGTGGCATTTTTCTCATCGCAGACATTCTTGAGTGCCCAAAGAAACAAAGCCATTGATTTATCACTTTGTAGCAAAAGATTTTGATAGGTAAGGCATTTAATATTTCTGGCTAAAATAAGGTTTGGGGATTATTAACAGATTTCATTTCTTCAAACCAGCCCCATGACACATTACCATGACTAGCTAAGCATTAACTGGATTTTCCATCCGTTTCCCATATTGTTGAACGCACCCTTAACTTGTCAGCTTGGGAAAATCCCTTAACTCCTGTAAGCCTCAGTTTCTTCTGTCAAATGAAAGGGTAACATGAATTATCCTTCCAGGCCCTTCTCACTCAAAACCTCTGTTATTCTGGGTATAGCAGCCTGTAGTTTAACTCCATTGTACCAAGCATGAGATGGAATAAGAGTGCTTAGATACAAACAATGCAGACAACAATGGTTTCCAGGCTCAGAGCTTGCAGTCTTGTGTTTGAAACAAGCAACAGGAAGAAAACATCCATCTCAGTATTTGTGAGTGCACTCACTAATAAATTATGTGCACTTATTGCTACATATATATTTATATATGTAGCATATGTACATATATATCTATATATGTAGCAATACATATCTATATATATCTATATAGATACATATCTATATATCAAGGCCTGCTATAATGATGCACTACCTTCATTTAATCTCATTCAGGATTTAAAATGCAAAGTTCTAATATTTTCATTCCATATCCCAATGGATTACCTTACATACATTCTAGAATTACAGGGTTACAGATATAATTAATTAATTCTCTACTTAGTGCATTTTAATATGAGTGAAAATGCTAAAATCTATAAGCTTTTTAAAAAATTAACTTGTGACAGATGGACAGTTTTATTTTAAAGAAAAATCTTTTGAATATAAAATCAGAAATGCTTGCTCAGGCAATGAATGGAATACCAACAAAAAAAAAAATAGCATCTCAAACAGGTGCTGGTGATTCATGCATGTAATCCTAGCTGTTCAGGAGACTGAAATCTTAAGATCGTGGTTTGAAGCCAGCCTAGGCAAGAAACAACTGTTCTTTGCCATAGACACTTCTGGTTGTCTGTCAGTGCTCACTAATGATAAACCTCAACTTAGTTTGGAGCAACATAAATTAAGGTTCTCTGTCTACAGAGAAATCTTGTCCAGGCATAAAGGTGTGTGCATGTGATCTCAGCTATCCAGAGGTAGTGGCAGGAAGGCTGTGGTCCTTGTTGCCCAAGGCCAACTCTGGGCAAAAGTGAGAACTTATCTGGAAGATAAAGCAAAAAGGGATGGGGGTGTGGCATAAGTGGCATAAGTGGCATAGCATTGCCTAACTAGAGTAAGGCTCTAAATTCAAATCCTAGTAACACCAGTAAAGAAATACTAGGAAATATTACTGCTTTCCTGCTGGGACTGATGTGGCCAGCTGTAATGTTTCTCAACTTATCCCAGCCTCTTTGGACCTTGGAAGGTCACTATCTCAGAAAGACGACAAGGCAGAGCGTAAAATTAAATAATTCAGGTGGACCCACCAGAACCTCTGGGAAACACAGCCAGGAGAAGCAAGCCAGGGACTTTGCGGTTACCTGTGGGTGATGAAAAGTGTACAGATTTACGTTTCTAGATTGTAATGTGGGGTTGGGATGGTGGAGGGAACCATAGTCACCATAGTAATATAAATATCGTGCCTCTGTCTTTGCCCGGCGCTATTGTAAGACCTGTTGCCCTTTTTCTTTCTGCAAGTTCCATGATTTTATATATCACTCCATTTAAATTAACATGCTAAGATAAAAACCATAAATATTATAAAACTAAGAGAGTTGAATGGACAGTTCCTCCTAGCATGACTGTACATTCCGCTTGGTGCAGCACTGTGGTAGTTAGCATCTGTTGTCTTGGCATACTTATGAATAGCAAACCCTTTATTCACAAAGGCAATCCTGTTGGGATAATAAATTATGTGTTATTCTATGCATCTGAGGTTCAACAAGATTAATTTATTTGTGTCAAAAAGTCAGCCTCACCCACTAAGTTTCAGAGCTCTGACAGGTGTCTTGCATGTGCTCCCAAGCCTTATAATGCCCACTACCTTCTCCTTCCTGAGATTTGCTTCTGCAGCATGCAGCTCCCATGAATAGCATCTAATATCTGATAGATAGTACCTGCAACCTCTCTTGCTGCTCTCATTGGCTCTTGCCCACCTCCATTTACTTTATGTTCCTGCACCAATAATGCACTAATATGATGGCTCCAATGAACCAGAAACATTCCTAAAGCTGTGAATGAGACAACATGTTAGTGTTACAAAATCACAATGGAGCCAGGGGACGATATCTCATATCCTGTAATCCTAGCTACTCAGGAGGCTGAAATCTGAGGATTGCAGTTTGAAGCCAGTCCAGCCAGGATAGCCCATGAGACTCTTATCTCCAATTAACCATCAAAAAACCAGAAACGGCACTGTGGCTCAAAGAGGTAGAGTGTTGGCCTTGAGTGAAAAAGCTCAGGGATAGTGCCCAGGCCCTGAGTTCAAGCCCCACAACTGACAAAAACAAAAACAGAAACAAATAAACCCACAGTGGATTATTCAATGTAGTAGATAGCCCCTTCATGGTTTGGGTTGCCAATACATTGGTGCAGAAGGCTACTAACATCTTCAAATATTTTCAATAGCCATTCACAGGCTGCCTTACTAGACTTTAGGGTTTCATGGGTATAGCTCTCAGGGCACAACGTGAGCACATCCTACTCCTGAAGCTGAATACTAATCGTCCTCCACGCTGGGAGGATTCAGCACTAACCTAAGTGATTTATTCCTGGAGAGATGACCTGGTCCTCATTAAAACAGAGCTCTGATGGTGCTCCAGATACACAGGCATGTTTGGCCCCCTGTGTAGTCTCACTCGCCACATACCATCATTTAAAAATTTTGTCTTCTTTATCTTTTACCACCTTTTTGCCCTCTTTTATCCGTATTTTCTTGAGAGTTTTTCAGTGGTGTTTAATTCATGCAGTTTTTGTTCATGTTTCTTAATTCTTATGGTGGATTTAATTGGCCTTTTTTTGTCACAGTTGAAGTAAAGGGAAAGAAATGTTTTATCAAATGGTGTCTCCTTTCCACTATCTGTTTCTAGAGATCATGATCTTGTGCATATGAATTCTGAGTGACTATTATGCTGATTCAAAAAAATAAATCTCAGGAATTATCCTAAGTCCTTCATGTTATAACTTCTTTATACAGCATAAATATAGGTGTCAAGACTTTGAAAAATATTAGATGGATTCATGAAATAGAGACTTTTTTATTTTTACAGAACTCAATGCCTACCCAATGAGAAAGAAGCAAACAGGAATGACATTTACCTTGTCATGCTTTTGCTAGCAGAAAACTTGTTTCCTTTAGGATTGACCTGTAAATGTATGCCAAGTAGTAAACCAGATAAAAACCCTTTAACTTCATACTTTTCCATTTATTTTATTTTATTTTTTTCCTTCATGAACCAGAAGTTTCTCTTGCCTTTTACTCAATAGCTTGCGGTGCCTCCTGACAATATAGACAAATAGAAGAATTCAGTATCAGGTCAAAACAACACCAACAAAAGACTTTCTGAAGTCTGAAGAGAGCATCCAAATCTATATCCCTATATGTAACCATGCCACATTTCCTAAGACCCTGGCTTCGTTTGGCAAATGGGGCAAGTTAAGAACATTTTAGGGGCTGGGAAGGGGGCTCAGTGGTAGAGCGTTTGCCTTGCATGCATGAGGACCTGGGTTCAACTCCTCAGCACCACATAAGTAAAAAGAAAAAAGCCAAAAGTGGCGCTGTGGCTCAAGTGCTAGAGCGCTAGCCTTGAGCTGAAGAGCTGAGGGACAGCGCCCAGGCCCAGAGTTCAGGCCCCACGATTGACCAAAATTAAAAAAAAAAAAAGAATGTTAATATCATGGAGATACCTTATGCAGTAGAATTTTTAATTTTTTAGCTTTTTTAATATTTTAATATTTTGTCGGTCGTGGGGCTTGATCTCTGGGCCTGGGCACTGTCCCTGAGCTCTTCAGCATAAGGCAAGTGCTCTACCACTTGAGCCACAGCACCTCTTCTGGTTTCTGGCGGGTTATTGGACATAAGAGTCTCACAGAATTTCCTGCCTGGGCTGGATTTGAACTAAAATCCTCAGATCTCAGCCTCCTGCAGTAGCTAGGAGGTGTGAGCCACCAGCGCCCTGCTTCAGGAGAATTTTTAAAAATGTTATTACACTGGATCCTTACCCTACCATTCTCCTTAAATGTTCTCTTTGCAGGAGCCAGTGGATTCTACTGAGAACCTTTACTGCTTCAGAACATATCCTCTTGATAATGTCTAAGATGCCCTCAGCAGGTTCAGCATTCATATAAATCTGTGGACAAAAAAAAGCCTGGGATAATTAATGTTTGGCTTTTTCACAGATTATCACATGCTGGTCTATATTTTTGGAGATTTAAATGTTGCTGACTGCTGTGGCTGGAAAGGTGGCTCAATGGTAGAGTGCTTGCCTTGCATGCATGAGGACCTGGGTTCGATTCCTCAGTACCACATAAGCAGAAAAAGCTGTTGTGGCTCAAGTGGTAGAGCCCAAGCCTTGAGCTGAAGAGCTGAGGGACAGCACCTAGCCCCTGAGTTCAGGCCCCATGACCGACAAAAAAAAATGTTGCTGACTACTATTATTTCATTAGTTTATAGCAAAAGGTCCTATCAAGAGAAATAATATGACCTACTGGTTGCTTGCCCTTTCCCTAGAAGAATATTGCTTGCTATTTTGATATTCAAGGGATATTTTCAGTACCTTTTACATTGAAATAATGAAAAAGACTATGTTATTTAGAGATGTATGATGTGTCTAGAGTAGATTGAAAATTGTTAAGGAAGCAAGAGGATTGTACACTAGTGTGTCATGCTCTATAATAAGGAAGGCTCAGGATGTTACAGGAGGAGATAGCAAGGCACATTCACAGCGCTATAGGGTCAGGGAGATATGAGGAAGAAAAAAAATATACTGAATGACGCTATATTTTTTCCAAAATTATTTTTTAAAAATAAGTGGCGATGTAGCTCAAGTGGTAGAACGCTCGCCTTAAGCTGAAGAGCTGAGGGACAGTGCCCAGGCCCAGAGTTCAGGCCCCACGACCGACAAAAAAAAAAATCTTAAAATATTTTTGGGAGGTTTGTGATACTTGGAAGAAGGAATGTAATATTCCAGAATCTTGAGTTAGAAAGCAATAGAATTTCCTAGGAAATAATTAGGAGTAATAATTGATTTTTTTCACTAAAAAAGGCAAATGCATATTTTTCACATTAACCCTTATGCAGATAATATCTAACTACTGGAAGATAGAGCAGACATGACAGCAAAATTAAAACACAAATCAATCATTTTAGTCTGGACATGGAGTTATCTTTGCTAGCAGGGTATTAGATTACATTTATCAGGAGTATGTATGAAAGTTTACATTTAAGTGGGAAAGTGGTCTGGCAGTGGTTTGCTTAGACAGAAATCAAATGTTCTTTTTAGGATTGCATTGAATACATTTATAACATTTTAAAAGATATACAGCAGAAGTATAATTCCCAAAGCGGTGGGCATTTGTTACATGGATGGACTAAAATATAAGAAATAATTTTTTTGTTTTTCTGGTGTCCACTTTCAAAGAGAAGCAGTGCCAAATCCACATGGCCTTAGAGCAGAATGAGAAATAGGAATGCTGTATGAAATCAATTTGATACAACTATCCTATTGTCATTTACCTGCTTTGAGCATGGAGAATACCAAAATGAAGAAGTGCTGTCCGGTGAAACCAGTCAAAGTCCACTGGAGAGACAGACAAGGAAATGTAGACTCTGTAAAACAGCTACTTTAAACATATTACGATAATATATAGAGAAAAAATTATTTCTGCTTGGAAGGGTGTTAAGGAACTAACAGGGGGCCAGAAAGTTTGGACTGAAACCTATGGAAATTAGATACCCCATTGGACACTTGTTATAGAAAAAGCTACAGTATGTGTGCTTAACATCTTCAAATGGCTGCTGTGCCATTTTTATTTTTGTTATTGTCTCTGAGTAGTTGTATAAAGGAGTTGCCATTTAACAAAGCAGTTTATGAATCCAACCCAGCTTAATCGTTGTAACCCCTATGAGCTGATTTTGGTTCATGCATCATGGGGAATGTTTTAGCAATGTGAAGAAATACATCAAGACTCAGAATACCCTTGATATCAGAGGGATCCTGTGGAGAATAGATAATGATCTAACACTAGTGGGTAAAGGGTTCAAATTTATTTTAAATTTCATAACATTATGGATTTTTCATTATCCAGGAGGATTTTTGGCTCCTAGGAAGTTCAAGACAAAACATGAACCCACCTTCAACTAGTGTGCAGAACCTTACAATATGCCATCGCACATTATGAGCTGTCTTGCCTGTTCTTCCCAGTCACCCTGCATTTCTTCACCTGTGATATGTTACACATTTCGATAAGCTATATGAAGCCTTTTTGTCAACAAAGTGGTATATAAATAAAGTAGGGTTTGAATTGAATTCTAAAGTCACCTTCCAATGTTTTCAGAGGTATGAACTCTTCACATCAGTGAATAATTTCAAAATATTGCAAAGTCAGAACTAAAGCAACATATCTTTTCACATTCATCAAAATGCCTAGAAATTGGAACCATCATATGTTTGTCAGTTGGAATGTAAAATGATTAAAGTCTCCTTGTAAAACAAGATAGTGGTTTTCCAAAACATTAAACATAGTTGAGTGCAGTGGGATAAGCCTGTATTCCTAGCTACTTTGGAGGCAGAAATGAGGGGATTATGGTTTGATATCAGCCTGGGCAAGAGAAGAAGAAGAAAGAAGAAGAAGAAGAAGAAGAAGAAGAAGAAGAAGAAGAAGAAGAAGAAGAAGAAGAAGAAGAAGAAGAAGAAGAAGAAGA